>NC_057810.1:578668785-578700328 GCF_018294505.1 Triticum aestivum | reverse complement strand
GACTCCATATCACACACACATGCTCTAGGCGAAGCATTTGTTCCTACCACCCTTCATCCAACCTTACCCGTATGATAAACAATCACCTTAATTTACTTGCATAACATGGACAAATTTCACTTTACTTTAGTAGTCAGCAAACTTATCATTTGTACCCTTATAAAAAAACGAGTTGGCGATGATGGTGTGCCTGCCATCTTGTAATACAGACCGTATGATCTATATCTGACGGATAGAAAGCAAACTATGATAATTTTACAAAAGATACCCGGACCACTCTCCACATCCTTATCTCCCACAACCTCATTGCTCAGCAATTAAAAAAGGAAGTCTCTGGAACAATATAGCATGCTGCCCGCTACCGCCCGCTGGCGCCGTCCATCCCCATGCCTCCGCCCACTCCGACCACCAGTCACCACCACGCTCCACTCCTCCTCGCCTTATCTCTCATCTTTCATTTTTACGATGACATTGTCGAGATACAAGTTTTTCGATAAAATTCTCGAGATATCATTAGTTTTTACACATGGGATTAGTCTTGCATGGGTCAATCACAATAGGTGTTTTGTAAAAAATGCATATTGATGTTCCGTGCAATGCACGAAAATCTTACTTGTAATTATATAACGCAAATCACGAGCAGGAAGTGACATTTTTTTTGACACAACCACGTTAACATGGCCACGTAAATCACTAGCTAAAGTAAATACCATTATACTTATATACCGATGCAAAAGGTTGAGTACATGTCCGAAGAGTAGAGTCGCACACACACACTCTGTCTCTCAGAATCTCTCTCTCACACACCAGTTACGTGACGCCCACTTAAGCAGACATGCATGTTACAATTTGTGCACCCGCGGGTACACGTGATTCTGCACATTTATTTAAGCCGGAAGGCAAACCCAAACAGTAGGTGCATTCATTCCCCTCCCGCCGCCTCTTCTCTGGTCGCCGTCGCTCGATAGCCATGGCTCGGCCGAAGGTAACAACATACGGCATACTCCTGCCGGAGCGGCGCTTTAATATGGAAATTTTGGTGGTCATGCATGCATCTTTTTGTGATAGCACTCCTATATAAGGGTTGACCGGTCGCTTCCCGCAGACGTGTGCGGGTGGTGGAAGAGGAAGGAGAAGGGAAGCGAGCTATGGAGTAATGTTTTTTACCACAATTTCTTAGGAAACTGAGTGCAAAAATTGAGTAGCTTTGCAAACTACCAGTACTACACCTAAAACGGTTCAAAACCTATACTCCCTTGCCAGAGCACGCTTCCCGCGTGAAACGGTCAGCGTTGCCCTGGAGCACATTAATGCTCGGCCCAAGCAAAGGCGACCTCTCACTGGCGCCGACTTTGAAGTGGCGCGACTGCCCAGAGAGCACCGCTTCCCGGTGCACGCGACTGCACCGCGTCGAGACTGGCCATGGGCCTTGTTTGGATCCATGGGTTAGAGTTAGTGTGAGCTAGTTGGGGCTCAAATACCCCTAAAGTATCCAAGCATGAGGGTTTAAATTGGAGCAAGTTGCACCGAACCCACCAAAAAAATTATCCCACCCAAGAGGTGCTAACTGGAGATAGTTCTCATTGGGACCACTGAAAAATTACTTTTCTCTCTCCATCAAGTGCATTTATTGTCAATCTAACCCTGTCACCCAAACACCTCTTTGACTACAGTTAGTACAGGGTTAGTCATCAGTTAGTCTAACCTCTAGCTAAGGTAGAGTATCAAACAGGAGCAGTATATGACATGCAAGTTCCTCAAAGCATACAGTCAAATTCGTTCGTGAAAGGATTTTTTTCTTTTTGAAAACGAAATGTGAAAGGAATTTTTTAAGAATGTTCTTGGCATGTCGCGAACATGTGAGGAGTTAACCGACCTCAATACACGGCAAAAACGCCATCCCACCGCACTTTGATAGAGACAAGGAGGGAGAAGCGATACAGGCTGCTGGATTACTAGAGATAGATGTCGCACGGAAGCCAAGAAATATGGTGATAGAGTGGACTAGCCAGGTACTAGTATGATGTAACTACACTAGGCTGCCGTGTTTCATATTCTTCCAGTCCACTGTGGAGATGATTGGCTGATTTTATATCGCTGAATAATATTAAATATTATGAGTGCTGACGTCCACCACGAGGTTCCTTGCTCCTTCTCGGTCGTCGGGAATCTATGTTCTTCCACTCTTTTTTTTTACGTGAGCTTTGTTCATCCTTTTGCCAACACGCGAGACATCTAGCATCAAGGTGCACATGTTATGCTAGGATCGTTCCATCTATATGAAGAACACGTGGGACTAGAACTATGAGACGGACATGTACCCAGGAGTGGACGTACGAACCTGAGTAATGTAGTGCAGTAAGTGAACTAGAAAGGCACAATGGTATGAACATGCGTGGCATATAGGGTGTGTTCGGTTGCGTTCTCGTCTCAGCATAGTTGTTCCCTCTTCATGCATGCTCAACTCAACACCCCTCTTCATGCATGCTCTCTTCATGTTTGTTTCTAATGTATTTGTGCTAAACTAGTGTGGAATCATGCACCCTCCATACACTCTACCAAACACCCAAAATTAGGTCGAGAAGGGAACTCTTGGGCGGCATTTGTCTCTTACTATGTACTACCACTGAATGTTGTACGTGCAATGCACGGTGATGTTATGGAGTACGTGCCTAAGTACTCTACTACTACTATATTAGTTGGAGGCACATATTAACTTTTATATTTTTTTATGTGTATGCCCCGAGACCTTCCAACTAGTCGTGTCTTTCTCTCCAGGTCGCACTTCGTATCGTTCATACCACTAAGTACTACTACGTGTGGTCTCCGACCCAGAAGTGGAAGAAGTGGAGACGCTCTACCATGCTATTTTTCTTTTACGCTGGGCTCTACCACACTATTCATGTCCCACTCCTTTCGCTGACATGTGGGACATCCAACACGTGCCGTGTTGGGCACTCTTCGTCGTAAGAGTTGAAACGCTAGCATTCATCATAAATAAAAAATAATTATAAATCAGCAGTGATACTATTTTTTAGAACAAATCAACAGTGATACTATACCACGCGGTTTCCTTACTCCTCGATATCGGAAAGAATACTTCCGTTCGCCAACATGTGGGATGTCAACCATCCTAGTTCACTTGCCATGCACACAGAACTCCAAGGAAGAGTCACCCCGGTCATCACGCCGCAGTAACAATGACTAATGAGCCGTCAAATCACAGGCCCACTTCCCACTTTGAAGTTGCTCGGACGAAGGAACCATCATGACTTCGTTGAATTCCGCTTCTTCAAGGAAACTACTATACCAGCAGTACTTCTAGCTACAGTAGTTACTCCAACAGAGGCCTCCTTTCGTTCATAGGATAGGAATTTTATACGAATATGAAAATCATAGGAAGTGAGATGACATGCATCTCAATTCCTATAGAGAAAGAGATGCCATTTGATGCATAGGATAGGAATTTTTCCATTTAGTCTAGGCTAATGTACTGGTAATTTGCTCTAAAAACTACAGTAGTAACTAGTAGTACTGGTACATGCTCGTACTCAGACACAGACACACACACTAACTACTAGTACTACTACTTCTCACATGTTGGCCAGACACCGTCGTTCTCCTTCCCGGCTTTGTCGGTGACACCCCACCGTGCTTGGATCTCCGCCGAACTCTCCGTAGCAGCGCGTGCGTCCTTTTCTTTCTTGCAGCAGAGGGACTCTCTTTTCTTGAGTGCTTTCTGAATTTTCTGCTCCCTCTGTGCAGCTTTGGCCGCCTCTTGCTCTACCGCCCATTTGGCCTTCACATCTTCAAATTCCTCCCACATAGTTGTGCGGTCGCGAGCGGCCATGAACTCGGCATGGTGGGATGCCATCGCTTCCCTGCCATTTTGTGTGCGGTCGTGGGCGGCGAGGAACTCGACGCGGTGGGATGCCATCGCTGCCTTACCGGTTAGTGTGCGGCGTGGTGGCATGAATGATGCTTGGTGAGAGCTCTAGGGTGGAGTGGCCGGACAACCGTATAGTGCATTGGTTTGCAAGAGCTCAAGGACAGAAGACGAAGGAAATTTGGATTCCCCTTCAATCCTGGTCATTTATTACCGAGTAAAATGCATTGGCGGTCATCGAACTTGTCCTGATAGCTCACTTTGATCATTGTATACGAGATACGGTGATTATACTGTCACTGGCTCAGCGTATAGCTCCGGATTTGTCTGGTTGACCGATCAAACAGTCCGCATGCGCCTCATCAGCTCGTGTTCTTTATCTATCTATGCGGGCCTACCTATCAATGGAGAAACAAATACTGTAAAAACCAAAATTATGCGTATGTGGGGAATCAAACCACGGACTCGTCGCTGCAACGCACCCCCGTCAGCCAAATGAAAATGAAATGCTTCGCATCAGACACTCACGCTCATGCTGTCAAAGCATGCTAATGCATGCACGTCGCCCTCTAAATCAAAGTCCTTCTCATGGCGCAACGCAAACGGCGAGCCCATCACCTGCGCGCCCCGACAGTGCCTGAGCCTGTTTAGACGTTTGATGGAGGCCTGCGTGAATGTCGAGCATGTATTCACCTGACTCAACACCAACGGTCATACTCGGAGGGCCTTGCTCATGTATATCGTCCATCACAATGACAATCTATAAAACAGCCTAGCTAGAGAGGGTACTATGGTAGTATGGTACGGAGTATGTACTATCGTGAGCGACCGATCTTAGTGCCAATGCACACCAAAACCACTTCCATCGCTAGCGCGCGCTTCCCGCCTGAAATGGTCACCGTCTCTCCACAACGTCAATGCCGCATTCACCGGACTTAACTGCAGGTGCAATTGGTGTCACTGACATGCGGGCCAGATGCCCGTTGGGCCCACATGTCAGTAACCCAACGCATCTGCAGTTAAGTCACCAAAGCAGCATCCGCATTCACACCCGACAAACCTACTCCGGTGCCAGTTGTCCATCCGTCTGTCGTGGCTCATTGCCATTCGCCCGCTATATTAACTTGAGCCCCAGCTCCTAGCCATAGCCAAATACCCACACTTATTCTCCTCCGGTCCCTTCCTTCTGTCGGCACCACTCCAACAATGGCCTCATGGCGCTCCGAAGCTCTCTTAGGACGTACTGTCGCTGGAGCAGACGAGGGACATCGGAGGCTCCACTCCGGGCGCGCTCCAAAGCTCGACGTACTTTCAAGGAGCAAATGAAGGAGATCGCCGACACCCCCCGACCACCCTCCGCCGCCACGACACGGAGCCGGTGCGTGTGCGCGGGCGCATCCGGCACCGAGGAAGAGTAGTACATGGTAGCTCGCCGCCACTCTGGTCCCAGGAAGGCCACCGCTACTCCACTCAGTCAATGCCAAGCTTGGTGGGGTAAACATCGGCGGCCGATTAGCCGCTTGACGGTGACGTGGAGGCAGAAATCTTCAGAACCTTGTGCTCCGTCGAGGCGGATGAGGAGGAGGCAAAGGCAATGGCCAGCTTTCTCGGGTTCATGGTTGAACATGATGGTCGTGCGCCGGCGATCGTTTAGATTAGGTTTACAGTAGGTTTTAGTATGGTTTGTGTGAAATATGTAATGAATTTCGTCCAGTTTGTAGGAAAAGTTTTTAAAATGTAATGAATTTCATTCGGTTAATTTGAAATTTGCTTTGTTTGCACGAATTTCGTCCGGTTAGTTCATATAGTCGTCGAAAGGTATGCGAGCAGCATCGGATGGCATCCATCAGTGTCCTCGGACAGATGCCGGTGTAAATTTGTGGGCCAGCGCTGGAGATGCCCTAACTATCATGCTATAATCGCTAACAGTCCAACATTATTTGGCAGGGAATAGTTATCCCTCAATCAAAATCAGATCCGTGGTGTTTTGCACTCCTCCCGCGTAAGAGTGTAAACTCTTGCTTACATAAAAATGGAGCAAGTGGACGACACTGTAGCACGTCATATCACTCAAACTAGCCCGCTTAACAAGCGGGAAAGCACCGCCCTCGTCATTTTGTTCTGGATTTCTATCGATCGATAGCGCAAAAATGTTACGCTTTGCAAGTTCTAAAGAAAAAGGCGGCACACTTACGACTCGTACGCGTCGCACCCCCAACAGTCTGGCCCGCACGCCGCTCACTAGAGGGGACACTCGTTGTCCTGCAATTTCACTAACATGTGGGACTGTAATTGAATAAACCATCGATAGCCAAAATCTAATTGCTCGGCGGGCGTTGGCTGAGAAGAGAGAAACGGGGGAGGGAGAAGAGATTGCCCGCCTGCTGCGCACAGACTCCAAGAAATATATGGTGATAATGTGAGGTGGGCCATGCTGGAGTCTGGACCGCTTCTGGAGCCTGCTCTGACCGCCCTGGCCCCTCAAGACGCCAGTTGCCCACCGTATGCATAGCAAGTAGTCCCCGCTTATGTGGAGGAGAGAGAGGCATTGACCAAGTCAAGGAGTAACAGTGGAGACAATAGCTTTCATCAAAAAGAATACTTTCATTCGCCGACATGTGGGACGTCGACCATCCTGGTCCACCTGCCATGCACAAAATTATCCTGGTCTACCCCGGTCGTATCGCAGGCCCAACCTTTCCCACTGTAAGTTGTTCGGACGAAGGAACCATCATGACTTCATTGAATTTCGCTTCTTCAAGAAAACTTACTGTACCCGCAATACTGCTACCACATGCGAAGACTAGACGACACTGTACCACGTCATATCACTGAAACCCACTAGGCCAAACTAGCCCAGTTAGGTCATCTATTTTCAAACACAGGGAGTATGTCTCTACACTGCTATGATTTTGTGTTGCACGCCTCAGTACTTTTGCTACGATTTTCCTACCCTATGAACCAAATGAGGCCTGAATGTATCCGTGTTGACTATTGTCTGATCGATCGCTAAGCCTACAATTTTAGGAGCTAGGGCTATTGGTCGATCGACGACGGATAAGTATAAGCGTACCACGAGCTCATCAGCCCCAACATTTCTCTTCGGTGAGTGGTTTGCAAGTACTATAGCTCGCACAGTAGCTAGCCTACTAACACCAAGAATTATCAAACAAGCCTTGCTGATATGATAAACAGTTCAAACTTACATCTAAGCATGCCATATATTACATCAAAAGCTGGTGAGGATACATCTGTTTCCATAACTCAGAGAGGGTTTGCATGATTCACTATCAAACAAAAGTAGCAAGTACCGCCCACTCAAGACAGTGCACTAGCCCTAAGATGGTTTTATAACACGCATCGTTCTGGTAATTAAACACAGGGCAATGCAAACTACCCTGAAGGATTAGTGCGACCAACTATTTCTTGCCATCGATCTCTCGAGCAATGACCATAACACGGACAACAGCATGGGAATCAATCTCTGGGGTGATGTCCACAGGACTGACCGCGACATCAGAATCGATGTCTCGGGCGATGTCCACAAGATGGTTAGCGGCATCAGAATCGATCTTCGGGTGATGCCAACAAGACGGGTCGCGACATCGGAACCATCAAGGACGTCCATCGGCACCTGCACAACCCTAACATATTAGCAAGCACATTGAAAATAATCAAAAACCACAACTATGGTAATAAGCCATTATTTTTTACCTTATGCAGCTCACCGGGGGATCTCATCCCTCCGGGGGCCATCTCCTCGTCCTCGATGGGGGCCATCACCTTGCCAGGGGAATACTTCTTCTCAACGGCGACTATCTCCTCAAACTCGGCCTTGAGCCTTGCATGGTGGGGCCCTTGCTGTTCTTCAAACTTTCTTTGAGGAGTTCGTCTGCCAATGTCGTCAACTCTTTCGCCAGTGCTTGTTTCTTGGAGATCTTCGTCTCCATGGGTTGGCCCGCCAACATGGTCAACTCGTTGGTCGGTGCTCGCTTCTTGGAGATCGTTGTCTCCAGTGGGTTGTCCGCCGGTAACTCTTTGCCTAGTGCTCCTGGATCCATCAATGAACTGACAAACAAAAAGCAATCGAAAGGAAAACACAATCGCAATGAAAATGGGAAAAGAATAGGATGTGAGAATCGGTCGGTGCTTCGCAAAAACCAGATTCTTGGAATGAAAATATAGCAGCATAACTGATTCTCCCACCTTTCCTTCATCGGTACAGAAGAAAAATGGCAGAATTGAGTAGCCTGGAGTGAGGTTTTCTTCAAGAAAGGGAAGAAAGGGCTTGAACAAGCGTTCCATTGAAATGATGGTTGCTTCGTCCAGTCCAACTTGGAGGCCACCTTACCACTGATGGTAAAGGTGTGGGTTTTGTGATATGACGGGTCATGACGGCCACACCGGGGTGATAGGTGAGTCTCGACTGTAGCACCTCGCTGTGATTTGGTGGATGGCACGCGGGCCCGAATGCTTTGAAATGTCCCGCATGTAGATAGAGCGGCTAGTCATATAGGAGTGCACCGCGACCAAGGCGGAGAGGAAAATTATAGAACTACGTAATTAATGCATGATTTTAATTAGGGTAGTTTTGTAAAGTATGAGCTACATTCCTCCAATTGTAAAATGCCTTGGTTCATGAGATTTGAGATTTGAGCCCTCTAAACCGGAAGGGAGGGAGTATTGCACGCGGTGTAGTCTAGTCACTTGTTGAAATCTCTAGAAAGGAAAATACTCCTTTCCGGTTTACAGGGCTATATTACCCCCCCCCCCCCGTCTAGGTGTGTAAGACTAGCCACAATGATGAGTAACATACACTAGTAACATACACATATCCCTAGACTTTGTTACTGCCTTCATAGTGGGTAGTAACATAAGTGTGGTAATTAACATGCAAAGCTTCATTTATTAGGTTATAGACTCATATTGCATTGGGGCATGTGATGTTATAGTAACTAGCTAAGTTACTATAACTACCTCTCTCCTCATTAACTCATTGCCACATAAGCAAATTTCCTGAGTTGGACTCGATGTTATTGCTGAAGTTACTCCCACTGTGGCTAGTCTAAGTCATCTTACGAAAACCAAATAGTCCCAAAACACTTAGGCGCGGTGCATTAACTTCTACCTTGTTTCTTGTTTCTTGACATATCAACCAATAAGAGATGAGAGGTGTGCATGCTTTTAATGACTTGCAGTGGCTAGTTCATTGCATGCAATGCTATTAATTAGCAAATAAACATTGGTGACCCTAGGAGGAAACGATGCTAAGCGCGTGGACCTATGCAGAATGAATATCAACCAATGGATGACGGAGTTTAATTGTTAAAGAATTCAATGAGGGAAGCTTAGCTACAAATTCAACGACTTACTCACCTAGACGGAGGGTGTAGCAAGTACTAGTACTACAATAGTGGGCTCAAATAGCGATTTTGTCTCATGCAAGAGCATGGCTACTATATGCGTGCTCCAAGGCACCGCACCACGCGAGCATTCGCAACTACCACGTTCGGGTTGCGCTTGGCTCTTCGCCTCTTCGAGAAGACGAACAATGATGTTACTCCTACCACTTCCGTGCGGGAGGTATAGCGTGTAGCGGAAGCTTCTACTTACTGCTGCTGCCTTTGCGTCTATGACAGGTGGGCCCAACAGGTGGTTGGCCCTCTTGTCATGCAGCCAAAGGCAGGTGCAGTTAAGGCACCGGAGCTCAGTCCGCGAGGGAGAGGGTATTGCAGTAATAAAATTTCTCGGTCTTGTACGAGTTGACACGGCACATCAACGCACTGCACTCGATATAAGTCTTTTTACACATTTCAAATGGACTACAACATACGGATGTATGTAGACATATTCTGCTTCATATTTAGTCACTTGTTCCAATCTCTGAAAAGACTTATATTTGGAAACGGAGGGAGTACAACGCATGCATGCATGCTGTGACTTTCCTTTTGATACTTGCAAGTGTTGATTTGATGCACCTTGCCAAATTTTGACTATAAATTTAACTAACCAAATTTTCATGCATGTCACAAAAAATTACGGGGCTGTTTGGATTGTGACTATGTTTGTCTTATGTTGCCACATTATTTTTTCCACACTTGACACACTTGCCTAACTTGAGTTGCTCAAATTGTTAGACACACTTTGGCTTGCCTAAGGGAATCTTGCCACAATTTTTTTGTCTATGACATGTGGGGTTCACTGCTAATAAAAAAAATTCTTGTCTTAGGTGTGGCTGATAAAAAAGACTTATATTTAGGAACGGAGGGAGTAGAAAATATAAATAATAATGCATGTTGGCGCAACCCACGTTTCCGCTAATTTTAGCCGGGGGTGGTTGTTCATTTAATGGAGGGACTTGTAGTACCAGACTTGAACGATACAAATTGGACCTGGCACACCATAACACCAATTGGAACAAGCGGGTAGCTACCTCAAAAACAATCAACAACTAAAAAAAACCGCGACCTAGTATGTAGTAGTACACAATTTGAAATGATTCTTTTGATGGAGTGAAAAAGGAAAACTACCCCACTACGTATATATAGGTCGGAGCCTCCGCGCTTGCTTGCTAGGGTTGCTCTATTCACACACTCTCATCCTCTCCGGATCTAAACAAGATAGTTGTAGTAACACTGTCTTTCTCCCTTCAAAAAACATCGTCTTTCTATCCTCACCTCTGGTTACAGATCCGGACGTATCCCCCTCCGCCGGTGAAGGGGAGGAGGGAAGTGTTTAGGCCATCGTCGATAGTGAGGGAGGAGACCCACTGCCGGACGCACTGTTATCTCTGGTCGAGCGCCGGCGCGGGATGTCCTCCGATCCCTTCGTCATTGCCTGTGGGCGGATCCGGCCTCCCGCCGCCCACCTATCCACATCCTGACGACCTTCAGGTATATCTTCGTTCGAAACCGCCTTAGCTCTACTTCCCCAGCTCACTACGTCGCTGCATGTGCATCATTTTCTACCTCTCAGCCCCTGTCGATCAGCTAGTCCAATGTCATTTTTTTCTATTTTTTTGACCTGAAACTGTAGGCCTTGGGCCCCACAACAATTTTATTACTCCCAAACAAGATACATATGTGAAGTAATTACAAGGTCAGAGGGACCCAAAAGGAAAAAAGGCAAAGGAGAAAAACTAACCTCAAGGAGGTAAAAAAGAGATCCATCTAATCAGATCATCTTTGAACTTAGGTTTAATCCTATGAACTAATAGAGAGATGTCCAAAATGAAAGAAGATCTCCACCTACAAAAAGATGGTTTGATATTCCTAAAAACCCTGTCATTTCTAACATTCCAGATATTCCAGCAAGCTAGAAAAACAACTTCAGAGAAGAAAGGCCTCGCAAAATCCCTTCTAGCTTGATAAGCAATGGCAATCATGTCATCTCCAGCAGGCCAGCAGATTTGAAGATAATTCCAGACACTGCAACGAAAGTTACACTGAAAGAAGAGGTGATCCCTGTCCTCCTTGGTGTGTGTGGCACACAACACACACCAATTTGAGTCAGAAACATTCCAGTGCCTTCTCTCCAGCATATCCTGGGTATTCAGCCGATCCATGACCAACATCCAAGCAAAGAACTTGATCCTCAAGGTGCAACAACTAGCCCAAATCCAGGAAAGAATTTGGTTGGGCACAATATGCTTATGCAGAAAAGAATAATATTTCTTGGCAGAATAGTCCTTTCCATCCTCTTTCCAAACCCAAACATCATTCAACTGGTGGTTGTGACTGGAATTTTCAAGCAAGGATTGCAATGTCTATAATTCACCAAAAGCTCTCTCTGAGAGGGGTAAATGAAATAAAGAAGTGAGCTCAGACATGTCAAAAACCTCAGCAGCAGAGATAAGAGGGTCAATGGCAAAGGAAAATAGTCTAGCAAATCTTTGATCAAGTGGGACACTGGAGTCCCCCAAAGACCAAGAATCAGACCAAAACAGGACCGTGTCACCCTTATGAACATGCACAGCACAGACCAGCCTGAACTTATCCATTAACTTGCAAATATCCCTCGACCTGAAGGAACCACAAATGATTGTGGCATGAGGGACTCTCCCATGATAGTAGGTATTCCAAATCAAATGAACCCAGGGGACATCAACTTTATTGTAGAACTTACTAGCATGTTTGAGAAGTAAAGCTTCATTCTGCAACCTCAGATTCAAAATACCCAGCCCACCATTATTCTTTGGCCTGCAAACCAAACTCCAAGCAGCCAAAGCCTGACCAGACTCCTGCCCATACTTTCTCCAAAGGCACTGCCTCTGAATTCTCTCTAATTGCTATAAGATACCAGGAGGCAGGTCCAGACTGCAGAGGAAAAAAATAGGAACAGAGGAGAGGGCCGAGATCAAATACTGAAGCCTTCCTCCATGAGCAAGGAAGCAGGAGCTTACAGAAAGTTTCCTCTCCATGCTATCCACCAAAGGCATTAAGTCCAGAATCTTGGGTTTGTTGATTCTCACAGGCAGCCCAAGAAAGGTAAAAGGCAGAGTGCCAACCACACAACCAAAAACTGAATCCAGCCTAGCAATCTCCACTGAATCTACATTAATAGGTAGCATAGAAGACTTATGATAGTTGACATGCAACCCAGTGGACTTGGAGAATAGAAGTAACATCTTCTTCAAAGCAACCAACTAAGATTCCTCAGCAGGCAAGATAATTAGGGTGTCATCAGCATACTGAATAATGGGGTAGTCCTTGTCATGACAGGGAATGGGAAGCTCCAATAGTCCTTTATGAAACATATCATTCACAACTGATTGCAACAAATCAGCAACAATTGCAAACAGGAGTGGGGAGAGAGGATCACCCTGCCTAGCACCTTTTTTGCAGGTAAATTGCTTACCAGGTACTCCTTTAAGCAGAACAGAAGAAGTACCAGAAGCAAGGAATTGCTTAACCCAGGAAATCCATTTCTTATTGAAACCTTTATGCCTCAAAATCTGAAAAATAGCCTCATGTTTAATAGAATCAATAGCTTTCTTAAAGTCCAACTTCAGAATAACAATAGGCATTTTAGACTGGTGACATTGATGCAAGTATTCAAGTGTCCAAGCCACACAGTCCTGAATTGTTCTTGACTTGATAAAACCATATTGGTTTTTGTGCACACATCTCATGATATCCAACTGTAATCTGTTAGCAGCCATCTTTGAAAGAAACTTAACCCCATATCAGTAAGAGAGATAGGTCTAAAGTCATTAACAGATTTAGGAGACCTCTTCTTGGGCACCAGGGTGATGTATGAATAGTTGATATTCTCAAGATTAGCAGTCCCTTCATGAAAAGCAGAAGCCAAAGCATAGAAGTCCTTACTGATAATGTGCCAACACTTTTTGAAGAACAAGCCATTAAATCCATCAGGGCCAGGTGACTTGTCAATAGGCATTTTCTTGACAGTGTTATCCATTTCCTCCTTGGAGAAAGGGTTGGTCAAGGAATCTAGGCCCTCCACCCTAACCAAAATAGAGGAGAGATCAAAACACATTTCAATCCCATGACTAGTGCCCATTCTGTTTTTGAAAGTAAGTGCCCATTTTTTTTCTATTGTTAGAGGTAAAGTTACTTCATGGAGTCGAATCTTGTACTCCTTTCGCCCGAAAATACTTATCATTGAAATGGATGTATCTAGATGTATTTTAGTTCTAGACACATCCATTTTGATGACAAGTAATTCCGGACGGAGGGAGTACTTGGTTCAAACAAAAAATAAAGTGGGGGTGGGGGAATTTAGTATGTACATCGGACTTGGTACAAATAGGAAGGAAAGGGGTGAAAGTAGTACAGACTGGTCATCCAACTGGTATCTTGGTTAAAAAGGTAAATATAGGGGTAACGCTGTACATAGTGGTATGACCAGGACTAGATTTGCTATCCAGACATAGGAGTAGGTGGCTAGAGTGAAAAAATGGGACCAGCCCATATATGTTTCTTGGATGTTTGTTTCTCGGGAGAACAAACTATGAATCACCAATTTATGCCCCTGTTTACGTACATGGTGCTGGACTACTGGTGCACTCACTGTCCCATGCCCATATACCAAATATTTAGCTGTTCTTAATCTAATGTCCCTGGTAAAAATGAAGCCATGCCACTGCTATAAGCCATGACAAGTTTAGCCAAATGTTTTTGCCTGTAATTGTTTGAGACTCTGACTGTTTGCTCTATACCTTTTTGTGCAAACAGGGATATCCAATTCAGCTGGTTGCTGTTGTTACCTTTTGGTGGACTGCACAAAACTTTTTTTAAAAGAAGTGACTTTGTGCTGTTTAACTGGACCGTCAGAATGGAACAGTTGGTTCATTTCGGTGGAACTGCACAAAGGGAGATCTGTGTTCGAATCCTCATCATCCATATTGGCTCCATAACCTTCCTTTAGGTAAGAATGATATTTAACGCATATGTTCATCTATATTTTCCGACTGCCATGAGAAAATAATGCTATTTTTTACTAGTACACTTGTAGTCCCTCACTTACAAAAACAATTCTGAATTAGAAGGCCAATCATGCACTTGGTTTCACCAACTGGTGAGGAGAAAGAGAACAAGAGCATGAAGAGGAAGAAGAAGAAGAAGAATAAACAGTGCCAAGGCGATCTTGCCGAAGCCAGAGGCCTCAGTCGAGGCCATTCAAGGGCTCCGGCAACGACTACCTTACATGTGAGACAATACTCCAGGGAGCTATTCCACTTCTGTTGTCTCATTTAATTAATTAGGAGTACTTAAGTACCACTAATTTATTGCTGCCTAATTTTCCTATCGGAATTAAACAAATCTTTAGTAGGACCCTATGTTGAATCATGTACGTGTGTATGTTTGTCTATGGAGGTGAATCATGTGGTGGAGCAAGTGAGGGAGTCCTGGACTAGGGGGTGTCCGAATAGCCGGACTCCAAGACTATGAAGATACAAGATTGAAGACTTCGTCCCGTGTCCGGATGGGACTTTCCTTGGCGTGGAAGGCAAGCTTGGCGATACGGATATGTAGGTCTCCTACCATTGTAACCGACTCTATGTAACCCTAGCCCTCTCCGGTGTCTATATAAACCAGATGGCTTTAGTCCGTAGGACGAACAACAATCATACCATAGGCTAGCTTCTAGGGTTTAGCCTCCTTGATCTCGTGGTAGACCTACTCTTGTAACACACATCATCAATATTAATCAAGCAGGACGTAGGGTTTTACCTCCATCAAGAGGGCCCAAACCTGGGTAAAACATCGTGTCCCTTGTCTCCTGTTACCATCCGCCTAGACGCACAGTTCGGGACCCCCTACTCGAGATCCGCCGGTTTTGAAACCGACATTGGTGCTTTCATTGAGAGTTCCTCTGTGCCGTCGCAATCAGGAAGGATGCCTTTTCCCGTCTTTAAAGACGGCACCGTCGTGAAGGGAGCCTTGGCCGCCGGCCAAACTATCCGGCTAGGTGGTTTTCTTAAGACTGCCTGTTCGGCCACCGCTTCGACGATGACCTCTCGGGTCATCAAAAGCAATCTTCATGTCAGCTCGGAATTCGCCGAGCAGCTAGATCCGATGGAGCTCTCCTCCGTGAACGAGCTCTTGGATCGCATCGCCGCCCTGGGAGTTGCTACAGACTACGATCAGATTGGGCTTAAAACCGATCTGAGAGAAATTAACTCTCCCCAGGCTACCCACCACGTTGTTGTGGTAGGGGAACAATGCGGCGACTCTTCTTCTATGTTAAAAACCAGCTATGTCCGGATTCCCGATCCCTCCATGCCGGATTCCCGTGGAGGTACGGACATCAATCAAATAATGAACCTAAAGTTAGGCATCGGACCAGATTTGTTGGAAGGCATCCAACAAACCAAGCTTCCAAATCCGGAAACTTCTTGGCCTTTGAGCCTCAGATCGGGCGGGGTTCCGAACTTAATTCCACCCGCCCATCCAAACATAAGCGATCTATCTCAAATACGGCAAGAGCCCGATGAAATAGTACATCATTACTGGGCCAGATTCCTCCTGGTTATGAACAGGATAAAGGACTGCCGTGAAGAAAGCGCGATTTCAATTTTTGGCAACAATTGCACAGACACGGGAATCATAAACGCCATAAGTCGTTGCGAAGTTACACGCTTCGCCAACCTAGCGACCATTGTACAAAAATACTGTGCGATGGAGAGTGCCTGGAAAACTGAAACCAGGTTTTGGGACAATACGGCCCTGAATACAACCCCAGTCCGAAATAAAAGGGTGCGTCATACTCAAGCACCTGGATTAAAAACCAAAAAGCAAAAAACCCCTAAAGGGCACGGAACCGTACTGGAGGGATGGCTCAACGGACCCTGCAAAATCCACAGTACGGAGGGCGCCACTCCAACACATAGGCTTCGAGCATGTTGGATACTACGGCAGGTGGCCAAAAGTGGCGAAGGCTTTTCTAGCCCCGGGCAACCAGCCCAGCAGTACCAGTATGGTATTAACAGTCTTCGAGACTTTCGCATCAAATAACATGCGGAAGCGAACAATCCGCAGCCTCGCCGAAGTCTACCAAGTAGCAACAACGAATCCATGGAGCGACACGGCTATCACCTTCAATGCCAGCGATGAACCTAAATTCCGAACAGCTCGAGCACCAGCCGCATTGGTCCTCTGTCCGATAGTGGACGGCTTTCGTCTTACCAAGGTACTCATGGATGGCAGCAGCGGATTAAACCTCATATATGAGGAAACCCTTCAAAAAATGGAAATTGACTGGAGCCGCATTGAGCGAAGCAGCACAACCTTCAGGGGAATAATCCCTAGTCGAGAAGTATGCTGCACAGGAAAAATCACACTAGACGTAGTGTTCGGCTCGCCGGACAACTACAGGTCCGAAGAGGTCACGTTCCAAGTGGCCCCATTCGGCAGCGGATATCACGCCTTGTTAGGGCGAGAGGCATTCACAATCTTCCAAGCTATACCCCATTACGGGTACATGAAGCTCAAAATGCCCGGACCCAATGGAATAATCACTCTCGTCAGTGATCCAGATATAGCACTCCGCGCTGAAAATAAGACAGCCGCACTGGCCCTAGAGGCATTATCCGAAGCCCTAGAGGTAGAGGAACTCACT
The DNA here is from genome assembly GCF_018294505.1 of Triticum aestivum. Lineage (NCBI taxonomy): Eukaryota > Viridiplantae > Streptophyta > Magnoliopsida > Poales > Poaceae > Triticum > Triticum aestivum. The sequence goes on along the minus strand of NC_057810.1, from coordinate 578,683,359 downwards.
GCGCTGCGCTCCACGGTGGATAGGGACGATGTGATACTCGATAAGAGGTCTAAGTCCACCTCTTTTAAACCAGTAGACGAAATAGTCAAATTCCAGGTCCATCCAACGGACCCCACAAAGACGGCCTCCATTGGGGCACAATTAAATCCTGATGTAGAAGCCGCACTACGAGAATTCCTTTGGGAAAATTGGGACATTTTCGCCTGGCACCATTCAGACATGCCAGGAATCCCACGCAGGCTGGTAGAGCACAACCTAAATATCCTAAAAGGATTCAAGCCAGTCAAACAGGCTCTTCGGCGATTTTTTGAACCCAAAAGACAGGCAATGGGAGAGGGGCTAGCCAAACTCTTAGAAGCCGGATTCATCAGAGATATAAAACATCTGGACTGGCTAGCCAACCTTGTAATGGTACCAAAAAAGGACAAATCCTGGCGCCTTTGTATCGATTTCAAAGACCTTAACAAGGCCTGTCCAAAGGACCCTTTCCCTCTCCCTTGCATCAACCAAATCATCGATGCTACCGCAGGGCACGATTCATTGTGCTTCCTCGACGCATACTCCAGATACCATCAAATCAAGATGGCGGAATAAGACCAGGCCGCAACGGCATTCATTACTCCATACAGACCATTCTGCTTCAACACAATGCCCTTTGGACTCAAAAACGCCGGCGCAACATATCAGCACATGATCCAGACATGTCTGGCTACCCATATAGGCAAAACAGTAGAGGCATACATAGATGATGTGGTCGTCAAGACCAAACACGTCGAAACTCTAGTAGACAACTTGAGGGTGACATTCGACAATCTCCGAGCATAAGACATTAAGCTCAACCCGGAAAAATGTGTTTTCGGCGTACCAGCTGGAAAGCTCTTGGGCTTCATTGTATCCGGTAGAGGAATTGAAGCAAACCCATCCAAGATCCGAGATCTGTCACAACTGGATATCCCAAAAGACCTCAAGCAAATACAAAAACTAACTGGATGCGTGGCGGCTCTAAACCGCTTCATCTCCCGTTTGGGAGAAAAGGTGCTGCCCCTCTATCGCCTCCTCCGGCGCACCGAACACTTTGAATGGACGGATGCGGCCACGGCCGGACTCGAAGAAATTAAGACCATATTGGCAACAAATCCGGTCCTGGCCTCACCCAACCTGGGTGAACCTATGTTACTATACATCGCAGCAACACATCAAGTTGTCAGCGCTGCACTCGTCGTCGAACGAGAAACAGAAGGGCACAAATTCCCTCTTCAAAACCAGTGTACTACGTATCCACTGTCTTAACTCCATGCAAGTCCCGGTACCCACATTATCAAAAGATAGCGTATGTGGTGTTCATGGCATCCCGGAAGCTGCGACACTACTTTCAAGAGTGTTACATAACGCTAGCCTCCGAAGTACCTCTCAATGATATTATAAACAATCGCGACGCGACGGGCAGGATTGAAAAATGGGCCATTGAGCTCTTACCATTTGACATAAGCTACAAACCGCGGCGAGCTATAAAGTCGCAAGTTCTGGCTGACTTCATCGCCGAATGGACCGAAGTCGAACTCCCTAAAGAGTACGGCGCATACTCCAATTGGATCATGCATTTCGACGGCTCCAAAATGTTGGCTGGCTTGGGGGCTGGCGTCGTCTTGACGTCCCCAACCGGAGACACAGTCCAATACGTGCCTCAAATAATGTACACGGACTCCAACAATGCAGCCGAATACGAGGCTCTTCTACATGGCCTCCGGATGGCAATCTCCATGGGTATTCAACGCCTAGAGGTGCGCGGGGATTCAAACCTCGCAATATCCCAAGTAAATGGAGACTTTGACGCCAAAGATCCGAAAATGACAGCTTACCATAACGCCGTCCTAAAAATGTCAGCCCGGTTCGAAGGACTCGAATTCCACCATGTAGCCCGGGATAATAACCAGGCAGTAGACGTGTTGGCACGCATCGGCGCAAAACGCGACGCCGTCCCTCCAAACATCTTCCTGGAGTGGCTATTTAAGCCATCCGTATTATGGGAAGAGGAGTCCGGAAATAACAATCCGGAACCAACTGCATCACCTAACGCAGAACATTCTGGTAGTAATTGCCCTGTGGACGGAACCATTCCGAGCCTACTTAATCAGGCAGGAACTTCCCGAAGACCAAAATGAGGCCTGCTGCATAGTTCGGCGATCTAAAGCCTACAAGGTCCATGAGGGAGAACTTTATAAGAAAAGCACAACCGGAGTCCTTCAAAGGTGTATCTCCGAAGAGGAAGGGCGAAACCTCCTGGCTGAAATTCATGCCGGACTCGGTGGGCACCACGCCGCCGCCCAGGCCCTTGTAGGCAAGGCCTTCCGTACAGGATTTTATTGGCCGACAGCCCAGGCAGATGCTCAGGACTTAGTCCAACGATGCGTCGGTTGCCAGCTCTTTGCTAATCAGAGCCACATGCCACCCACCGCCCTCAAAACTATACCCATCACCTGACCGTTCATGGTCTGGGGGCTTGACATGGTTGGACCCCTTAAAGGGGGAACCCACAAGCACAAATACTTATTGGTCATGGTGGACAAATTCACCAAATGGATAGAGGCCAAGCCGGTTAAAACGGCAGAATCCGGACCTGTGATAGACTTCATATTCGGGGTAGTACACCGTTTTGGCGTCCCTCACAGCATCATCACTGATAACGGCACGAATTTCACGGCCAACGAGGTTAAACTCTGGTGCAAAAACATGGGCATCAAGGTCGACTACGCTTCAGTCTACCACCCTCAAACTAACAGTCAAGTGGAACGAGCAAATGGTCTAATCATGAGCGGCATCAAACCCAGATTAGTGCGGTCCCTCATGGAATCTAACACGCACTGGGTAGAGGAGCTCGACTTCGTACTCTGGGGGCTGCGGACCACGCCAAACCGCACAACCGGATTCACACCATTTTTATGGTATACGGCGCTGAGGCAGTTTTGCCCTGCGATATAATTCATGACTCACCTCGCGTGCACATGTACGAGGAAAGAGAAGCCGAGTTGGATCGGCAGGACAGTTTGGACGCTTTAGAGGAGGAGCGCGACGTGGCAAAATTCCGTTCCTCATTCTATCAACAACAGGCTCGAAGATATCAAAGCAGAGAAGTACGGGCCAAAACTTACAATGTTGGCGAGCTAGTTCTATGCCTGCCGGACAAGAAAAAGGACAAACTTAAGCCCAAATGGGAAGGTCCCTTCATCATCGACCAAGTCCTTACTGGCGGTGCATACCGTCTACGCAATGCATCTGACAACCGACTCGAGCCAAACCCATGGAACGCAGCCCGTCTCTGAATATTTTACGCCTAGCGCCGGACTCAGGGTTCGTCTCCTTCCTCCATCCACCTTTCATATTTTTTCGCTGTCTTTGTTTTCCCTCTTTTTTCGCCCACCTTTTTTCAGTACAAACCTCTTGAGGGCTAATCTGCGCTTTGTTTGCACTCACTCGATGTGCTACTCGCACTCGTTATACCTGGGGGCTTCTTTAACAGAAGCTTATTTATATGGCTTCATGCCCAACACATGTGTCACACTTCCGCACCGTTAAGGTTTGGCCAAGACGGGTTGCCTGGCTCCTGTGCTTACCCCTACGTTCCCGATTGTTCGGCTAGGAGGTAAAGGGAGCACCTCTGCGATTGTTACTGCCGGGTCAGCCGGATGTGTACCTCAGACTGGGTGAGGCCGAAGGCTAGTGTTCTTAAGGGAATATTCGGTCGGTGACCTGAAAGATGATTTATTACTTACTTATTTATCTGCCCCCAGATGCTTTTTCTGCTATTTTTGCAGTCCGAACATGCACTTTAGGGCATGCCTCCTAGGGAAAGGAACCCTTAACGGAACTATTCTCCCTAGAAGATGTTTCTTACTAACCATGTAATATAACATAGCTAGTTGGGCACTTGTCTGATAAAGCAATTATGACCCCTACGCCTTGTCTCTATGCATGCCCCGGTTCTTTCATAACCGTAAGGGTATTCGGACACACTCTAGACTGTTGGGTCCCGAGGTTGAAGCGAAAAGGTCCGCAAAGACAAACGATCTACAATCCGGCTAGAAGGCATTTTACATGTCATTTTAGAATTACATCGTCAAACTGACTGATTGTACTCCTCTTCAATCCCATCTATCAGGCTGTCCAATTTACAGTCCTGTTGGGAATATTTCGCGGCCAACTCTACTTGGCCGTACACCAGGCTCACAGGGATCTACTTCCCATCGGGCCCCACAGGTCCAGCCTCGGCCATGTGGTTTGGGTCAGCCTTCGGGTACGGCGTCTTCACCATGGCCCAGTCCTCCCTGGCGCCTTGACGGCAGGCCGATATCTTCCGCAGATGGAGACGCCGTCGTACTCCCTGAAGCTTCTCAGCAAGCCTTCCAAGACCCTCGGGTAGGGAGACGGAAGGCCACAGGGCCTGAACGACGCCGCTCATCGCCTGCCGAACACGTTCGTGTAGTTGCAGCTGCTCGGGAAGAGGGTCTCCCATGGAACCAGGCATCTCCTCCGCCGGACGACCCGTGAGCACACCCACACACACATTTCTGTCAATCGACTTCCTCGCCGAACTCTTCTTTTCAAAAGAGTTTGCTCAAGCACTTACTATAAATGTCGCGACGAAGCCGCCGATTCTCCTTTACGGAGTTAGACAGCTGGACCCGACCATCTTTCAGTTCTTCGCCCAGCTGGGTGTTGGCATCTTGGAGTTTGTTCCTCTCCTGCTGCACCCTCATTAGCACCCTCTCGCCGGCCTTCAACTGGCGCAGCAGCTGTTTCTTGTCCGGATCTAGTCCGGCACCCTCTGCAATATTATTGTCAGACTATACACACACGCCGCACTTCATAAACTATTTCTCTTTTCAAAATATGAATTACCAGACGGGGTCTCCGTGGCTCCCCCGGCAGCGGCTAGTGCAGCCTCAAGTCGGGCCTTGCATTCTTGAAGCTCCTGAGACAGGTGGGTATTCCTCTCAGTAAGATCCTGCATAACAAATGATCCTTAAATCAGTTAGTTTAACTATTTTAAGTCTCGGGGGCTACTGGCATATATAACTATTAAAATTCCTTACCCGTATGTCCTTTACATACTGCTCTGTGGCTCTGGTTAAACCATCTTGAGCAGCACGGAGGTGTGCGTCTCCCGCATTAAAGGCATTTAACGCCTCAGGGGAGAAACACGCATCACGAAGAACTATCCGACGACGCATGTGATTCATGGCGCTCTCCACCTCAGACCTGGTGGCGGACAACCTGTCGGCATCCTCCGTTGGAGGAGCATCCGGCTCGCGCCTTGCTCTTGCCTCCCCCTCCGGACCAGGCGTTGGAGCCTGGCTGGCGGAGGCTTGGTGGGCACCCTCTCCGGACTCAGTCCGGCGTGCGCTCTTTCTCCTGGAAGAATCATGAGCATTAATATACCTCCCAGGAGTCTTTTCCTTAAAAGACAATGGTGCACCATACCTTTGCGGCGACGTTTCGATTCGCGCCGCACTCCTCTTCCGCCTGCTAGGCCGCACTGACCTCGTTTGGTTAGTCGCCGTGGGCTCGGCTTCCTGTCGTAAAGGCACCTCCTGCGGAGAACCATTGGTACACGGTGGTCAGAAATAAGCATTAAAAATTAACGGTGTCAGGACTTCGGTCGTACTCACCTGGGAAGCCGGACATAAACCGGGGTAGTCAGCAGTAATGGCGACTAGAGCATTGTCTATGCTGAGCTGGTGGAACACCCCGTCAATCAAATCCACCTTTATGTCCGGATCCTCTTCGGAGGCCGGATCAAGGGATCTTCTCGGATCCTCGGGTTGTGGAGTTGGGCTTTCTATGCCCGCCACATCCCGGCGTATTTCCTACGTCGAAATCATAAAGTAAGACACTTATCTTTGAAAGCACAGATCAGATATATAAGCGTCCGCTTACCCAGCTCCGAGTGTTATTCATGGAGAATCCATTCAATGGATTCGTGTGAAGGAAGTCCTCCTTCTCCCCCTTGTACAAGCTGGATAGGATCTTCAACAGATCGGCGGCCGATCCCGGCCCCGTGCGGCCATGACGGGTGGCGTCATTCTCCCCGTTGAAATCCCACATGGGGTGGCCCCTATACTGGAGCGGCTGCACCCCTCGCATAATGCATGTGGCCGTGACTCCAATCATGGTTAATCCGGAATGGGCTAGTAACCGTATCCGGCCCATCAGATAGTGGACGCTCCTGTCATCTTCCCGTTGAGGGCTCCGTGGGCGCCAACTCAGGCATTTCTTCAGAGGAGCATTGCTAAACTCCGGGAGGCTGATCCGAACTGGATCCGGCAGCGGGGCATCTTCCATATAGAACCACTCCGAAGACCAGTCTTCGGACGCCTTCTTCGGGGTTCCGGATAGATATCCGGTCCCGGCGATGCGTCATATTTCGGCTCCGCCCACTTGATATATCGACCCCTCATGAGAACGGGGTACGAGGCAAAACAGCCTCTTCCACAGCACAAAATGGGGCTTGATGCCCAAGAACATCTCGCGAAGGGCCACCAAGCCCGCGATGTGCAAAATGGAGGCAGGCGTGAGGTGGTGAAGTTGGAGTCCGTAGAACTCCAGGAGGCCCCGGAGAAATGGATGTATGGGAAATCCGAGTCCCCTTATTAAGTAGGGGACGAAGCATACCCGCTCTCCTTTGGAGGGATTGGGGACGCTCTCCGCCTACTTCCTACCCTTGTAGGTGGCCAGTCCGGCTCGAACCGGAACCATAAAGGCCGGGGGAAGGTATCCCTCTACTTGGAGCGCCACTAACTCGCCATGCGGGACTGAGCATCTCCTCTAATCTCCTGGCTGAGGACTGGGAGCGCGAGAAGAGGAGCCGCGTCGACTGTCCATGTTGGAATGGATTTTTTGTCAGATGCGCCTCGATGAGTACTTGCGGAAGGAGGATGGTGTGATATGGATCTGGATCCTCGCCTCTCTTATAGGCAGCTTATTCGCGCAGCTAGGGGGTAAAACGTAATAATACCCTGGCTTTTCGTATTTGTACAACACGTGGAAGAAGGCCATTATTGGACGTGGAAGCCAAGGAGCGCAACATTTATGAAGCAACTGGACACTATCCGGCAAACACATGGAGCATGAAGGAGAACCCGCCTTGCAAACGCCAAAGACAACATACGCGCCGGACTCGTCGTCATTGAAGCCTGGTTCGGGGGCTACTGAGGGAGTCCTGGACTAGGGGGTGTCCGGATAGCCGAACTATCATCATCGGCCGGACTCCAAGACTATGAAGATACAAGATTGAAGACTTCGTCCCGTGTCCGGATGGGACTTTCCTTGGCGTAGAAGGCAAGCTTGGCGATACGGATATGTAGATCTCCTACCATTGTAACCGACTCTGTGTAACCCTAGCCCTCTCCGGTGTCTATATAGACCGGATGGCTTTAGTCCGTTGGACGAACAACAATCATACCATAGGCTAGCTTCTAGTGTTTAGCCTCCTTGATCTCGTGGTAGATCTACTCTTGTAACACACATCATCAATATTAATCAAGCAGGACGTAGGGTTTTACCTCCATCAAGAGGGCCCGAACCTGGGTAAAACATCGTGTCCCTTGTCTCCTGTTACCATCCGCCTAGACGCACAGTTCGGGACCCCCTACCCGAGATCCGCCGGTTTTGACACCGACAGCAGGGATGGAATATTATTAGTGTCATGACATAATGGTACTATTGTTTTGCATGTCAATTTATTGCCATTGGTTCAATGATGCAATGTTTTGCGTATTGTCCATTATGAATTTGATGCTACTGTTTGAGTAATATGCTAATGTCTTCCTATCCTTTCTCACTAAGCTAATGAAGGTTTCACCTTGTTCCTACTTGTGCAAACAGGGATCATGTTGTGCCAATCATACATTTTAGTGGAACTACACAATACAATACAATGAACTGTATCCCATCCAGTGCTTTAACTCTGTTGGAAGTTCTTGATAATCTTTCGATATAATCTCAGCACTGCTAAACAAGAGTGATTTCAACCATACATTTGAAGTGCACAAAAATATATACTATTGTGTGATTCCAGTGAGTGCTTTATCATATCTTATGGGACTACATGAATAAGATTTTTTTCTCAGGTTGGTACGGGCCTAAGGCCTTCTGTCATCTCTATTTGTATCGTGCTACTGTCATGAGAAACTCCTTTATCTTTGCACGTTAAAGTTTTGCAACCTATGATAAATGGCTATGCTTTGAGTGTTGAGCTAATTGGCGCTGATTAAATAAACTAATACCTCTCTTTAGGCAAGGCAACTATGTTGCTAACTTTACCCATTAAGATAATGAGGGTGCTTCTATTTGTTAGTGTATGTTTCATCAACTAGTCCCACTATTACAGTAATCTCACTCTCTCAATATATGTGCCAACAAGGATGCTCGATTTTGGTGGAACTGCACAAAAACTTTGGGTGCTTCATTGCCTCGACAACTTCCGTCCTTTCCTGTCAGTCGCTAATCTCGGCTTGCTTTCTTCCTTCACTGCCTGTCGCTTCGCTTATCTCGGATTCCAGTCAAAGGAAATAGTAGTTGATATGCTACCTCACACAGGTTGGTACTGGTCTTTATCCTGATTATTGTGCTTGTCATGTATTGGTAATTTGGTATTGTGCTACTGATTGCCGATTTTATAAAGGAGTAACTTGGAGCCTGAACTCGCATGCAAATCATTGCATTGGGTGATTTCACTAGAACTGCACAAAATGATCAGATGGACAGATACTTATGTTGTTGCCATGTACTCCAAAGTTCACTCAGACAAGCATCGATGTTGATAAGAAGTGCCTATATTCATTCGAGTATCTACCGGCATCAACCAGTTGTCAAACTCCCAAGTATTAGGAGAGTGAACGCCAAAAATATTGCTTGGCGCATAGCCCAGAAGAACACAGTCCAGTCTTTCGTCCCAACTTATGCCTTTTAGTTATCGACAGATATTATAGCAAACTGTATGGCATAGAGTTTAAAGATTCCAGACAAGTTGGTTGACGCGTGTATTCATCTGACACTTAATCAGTCTGCACGCCAGGGATGCTCCATTTTAGTTGAACTGCACAAAAAATTTGGGTGGTTCATTTTCTCAACCGCCTCCTTTCTCGTCCGCAATGTAGAATTTTGGCGAGCTACAAGACCAATATGAGCATAGTAAACTAGTTGGATGGAAGTAGTGGCCAAGTTGCTCAAACCTCGCTCGGCACGAGGCCACTATTTGAGGATAAACCTACAAGAAAAGTTCATATTGCCTGTGTTGCCTCTTATGTACTCGAAAGTTTACTCGTACAAGAACTAATTTTAGCAAGAAGTACCTCTGACTGAACACCATTTACCAGTCTGTACCCTAGGTAATTAAAGTTCGTCCATGGATCATTTTGGCTGTGATCTCAATCATTTGGATGCATAAACATACTGAACATGTGTATATCTAAATCTTTTTTGTGAATTATGCATGAATATTGTTGTGTGATCTATCAATCATTTGGATGCATAGATATGCTGACCTTGTGTATATATGAATCTTTTGAGTTGTTGATAGTGAATGTTCGCTGAATATGAACGTGTCCTGTGAACCTGAGTTTGATACGAATTTTTACCTTTTCTGCTGTATTTGTGTGTGAACTTGTTAGTATGCTACTGTGGGGTATGTGACGTGTGGGTGTCAACGGCACACCTTCTCCCCAAGAAGAATTGCATCTGCTTTGTTAGGGTAGCAACGGTGCATTAGCTCTTTTTAATCTTTTTATTACTCTGTCTTCCCCTCTCCCCCGCTCAATCCCTTCCGTAATGTTTTCGGCCTCAAAACAAACATAGTACTACGTTGTTTTGGGGCTTGATGAAAAATCAAGTGCTGGTTTCTATAGGTTGGCCCGCCCAGCAAATGGGCTGCTGGTCCACCACGATGGACTGGGAGGCTAAAACTACAAGTTGTATGGTGCCGAGGCAAGTAAAAAAACGCTATCGAGAGCCATCCACTGAAGAAAAAAATTGCTCCTGATGTGCTTCTTCAGTCATGCCGTTGTCCAACTCTTTAATCCAGTTTGCTCGGGGATCTGGTATCATTTTTTCCACAGGGCGAACAAGTATCAACTAGGGCTAGGTTTTGTATTTTAACATGTGTAGCCCACGACATACGGAGACAGTGGTTTCAACTTTTTTTTGAGGTCCATACCGGCCTATGGGCTTTTTCTTAAAGATTGGCAGCCCAATGTATTTTTTAATAAAACGCAGGTCTCTGTTCTATTTATCTATATATAAGAATAATAATGCTGTGTCCAATTTATGTTTTCCCTTCTAACCACATTATATATATTTATATTATTACTATGATCATATATTTTATAGAGACTTACATATACATTATAAAAACATCCCACGTGTTATTAACTTATAAAAGTAAATGTTTAACGGAAGTTGGCAAGGAAAATCCTGGTTGTTTTTGACTCACAGGCAAGGAAAATCCTGGTGATTGCGTACAAAAGCTTGCGAAGAGTTTAAGGACCAATTTAACAATAACGCGCTCATTTTTATTTTGAGCAATAACTCGGTAATTTGTTAATTATATATATATATATATATATATATATAATGTGCCTCTCGGGTTTATTCTTTGATATTAATTGCTCCTTCTAACATAACTTTATATATATATAACGAGCCCAGCTAATTCGTGTATTTCAAGGAGGTGCAAATGGGCTGGGATTTCTTAGAAAATATAAATGGGCCTGATTGACGCGAAATTATTTGTTCACCCAGCCAAGCAAATGGACTGTACATTCTGGAAAACATGGGTTGAATATATGCCACATTTTTGCAGGCTGACATGTGGGCCCATAGGTCGAAGCCTACGCAGGGCATTGTCAATTTGGTCAACAAATGATTGTGACATCCACAGCCATTGGATTTATATCCAATGGCCGGCAGGCACCTTCAATCTCTCGTCTTCTTCCTCCAGCGTCGCTGGGAACGCCTGGTCCGGTCTCCGGCGGCTAGCGGGTCTGCTTAGCATGCATCGCTGCCAAGCGCTACCCCACCGACGGCCAGGCTATCCCTCCACCCCTCGACACCTCCTGTTGTTCTCCACAGACTGCAGCCCCACGCCGCAACAGAACCAGTTATAACGTTTCTCCTCCTCTCAATCTGCGACTCCACTGCCGCGTCTTCCCATCTCCGAGTCGTTCCCTTCCGGGGCCTCGTCGTCGTCCACCGCCTCCCTGCGCTCGGTGTGCCATGGTCAATAAACGAGAGTCATCGGAAGAGGAATACGTGGAGAGCCTGATGGCTGGGACCCACAAGGTCCATGGTCGCACGCAAGGAAAGTTCCTCCTTGTTAAGCTGAAAAAAATGTTTCCTCCACCTGACAGCTGGGACCCACCGCATGTATCTTCGCACGGAAGGATGTGCCTCCTTGTTTTGTGAAAAAAAATTATTCGTCCCGTTGACAGCTGGGACCCGTCAAATTTGGTGGCTGACTTGTGGGCTATTAAGAGGATGTGTACGCACGGCTTTCTCAACTTAATCAACCAATGATTCTAGTAGCTGGACCGTTGGATGTTAATCCAACAGCCGTGCTCCTTCTTCAACCTCTGTTCTTGCTCCTGTCTCCCATGGGCGGCACCGCGGCTGCGCTGCCGCGCATCCGAACCAGTCAAGTTTCACACTCCTCTCCATCTGCGACTCCAATGCCCTGTCTTCCCCATCTCCGGGTCGTTCCAGTATGGGGCCTCGCCGTCGTCCACCGGCCTTGGTGCACTCGGCACAGTGTGGTGAACATGGCCAACAACCGAGAGTCATTGGAAGATGAATGTACGTGAGTGGCTGACAGTGGGGACGTACCACGCCCATGGACGCATCCATGCAACGGAACGCGGCGTGGTCAACATGGTCAAGGAACGACTTCCATTGGAAGTATACTGTACGTGGAGAGGCTGACAGCTGGGTCCACGGTCGCAGCAAGGAAGTGCCTCCTTATTACACGGAAAATAATGATTCCTCCACCTGACAGCAGGGACCCACTGGACAGGCCACCGTATTTTGCGAAAAAAAATGTTTCCCCACTGACTGCTAGGACACAACTGATGGGCCACCGTATTTCACGAAAAAAACGTTCCCCCCGCTGTCAGCTTGGACCCACCGGAAGTGCCTCCTTATTAAGCAGAAAAAAATGAATACTCCCGCTGCTAGCTCAGACCCACCTTGGTGGGAGGCTGACTTGTGGGCCCACTAAGTTGACGGGGATGGAGGGCTTTGTCAACTTAGTCAATATGAACGATTCTAGCTGCAGTGACCATACGATGTCCATCGAACGGCGATCGTGCTTCTTCAACTTCTAGTCTTCTTGCTCCAGCCGCCCAAAGCAGCGCCGGTCGTGACGCCTGCTCCTACCTCCCATTGTCGGCTGTGATGCACGGAGGCCTCACCACCCCCCTACTACTCCCGCCGCTGGCTAGGCCATCCCTACGCTCACCCACACCCCATGTTATTCTGTGGCGACGGCAGCCTCACACCGCGGCCGAACGAGTGAACCCTCATACTCCTCTACGCGTGGGCATCCACTGCCGCGTCTTCCCCGGCTCCGGGTCGTCCCCTTCCTAGGCCTCGCCATCGTCCACCGCCGTGGTGCTCTCGGCGCGGCATGGTCAATGTGGTCAACAACTGACTTCCATCAGAAGAGTACTGTACATGGAGAGGCTGACAGGTGGGTCCACGGGAGCCGCAAGGAAGTGCGTCCTTATTACGCGCAAAATAAGTATTCCTCCACCTGACAGCCGAGACCCACCGGACGGGCCACCGTATTTCGCGAAAAAAATGTTTCCCCCTGACTGCTGGGACCCACCAGCTACGTCTTCGCACGCAAGGAAGTGCGCCCCGGCAAAAAAAAACGATTCGCTCCCCTAACTGCTGGGACCCACTAGCTACATCTTTGCACGCAAGGAAGTGCGCCCAAAAAAAATGTTTCGCCCCCTGATTGCTGGGACCCACCAGCTACATCTTCGCACACAAGGAAGTGCTTGACAGTCGGGACCAACCTGGTCGAAGCATACGTAGCGTTGTCATTCTGGTCGCGAACGTGTACGTACATACTGGTGGATGTAGAGGCGCGCATGTGTCGTAGTAGAGGCATGCACGTGTCGTAGTAGAGGCACACACGTGTCATAGTAGAGGCGCGCACGTAGCATGTACACATACGTACAGCCAGTGTGCAAGAAAGAAAATACGACCATGTAAGTGTACATACGGGAGGGGGTCTCGAACGCCTACTCACGCATACGCACGGCCAGGGCTCGTGTACATGGCTGGGTCGGAACGGAGAAACATCGTCATCGTCGTGTTCATGGGCAGCCAACCGGCTGGGTCGAAATGGAATGCGTCATCGTACTCATTGGGAGGGCTTAGACGAAACAGGCGATGGAACCGAGGCCTGGCATACCGCAGAACGGAGGAAACGGCCTTGTGTTTGACCGACCACGTTCGAAACAGGATCCTGTTCATCGGGAGGGGTCTGGCGTACCGCAAAACGGAGGAAACAGACCTCCTACAGTCGAAACGGGGGTCCTGTTGATCGGGAGGGGTGTGGCGTACCGCAAAACGGATGAAACCGACTTGTGTTGGAGCGCTATGGTCGAAACGGGGGTCCCGTTCATCAGGAGGGGTGTGGCGTAGCGCAAAACGGGACTCCACGAGATACTGTTCATCTCCACCGTCGACCTCCTCCAACCTCCACGGGACACTGTTCATCCACCATCGACCTCCTCCAGCCTCCATGGGCTCCTGTTCATCAAGCCTCCATCGCACGCTACTCCACCGGCTACTATTCAACCACCCCTCCACGGGCTCCTATTCAACCACCCCTCCACGGGCTACTGTTCATCCACCCCTCCATCTTCTACTGTTCATCCAACCCTCCATGGGGTCGTCCTATTCATCCAGCCCTCCACCGGATCCTATTCATCCAGCCCCAGTCGGCTCGATCGATTGGGGTCCTGTTCATCCAGAGGCAACGCCACGGGGTCCTGTTCATCCACCCCCACTCACTACAAAAAAAAGACACATTCATGACATTTTGGGCCGAACGAATTTTTTTCTGTCATACATATGACACTTCTATGACGATAATTGTGACAAAACCCGGTATCATCATAGATGTGGTGGGCTCCTACTTCTATGAAAAAAATCACGACAAAAAATGGGCTTTTCGTCCTGGGCGGGCCGGAGACGCAGCTTCATGACATTCTTTGGGTCCTCCATGACGGAAAAAACCGTGGTAGAAGCGAGGGGGAGGAAAATTTCGGGGAGTTGCCGGTTACGGTGGGAGGTCGGGGGACGAGTGATGCGCGTTTCTCTCGTACACGTACGCGCATGTGTGCGAGGCGTTGGCTCTAACTGAACCCGAGCGAGGCGTTGGGCTCTAACTAAACCCGAGCGATTGCACCGCAGGCTACGCATTACTGAATCCGAGCGATTGATCGATGGCTGTTAACAGAACCCGATGGAGCGATTCCTTCACTACTGCTGCTAACTGAAGCCGATCGATTG
>NC_057810.1:578665141-578668564 GCF_018294505.1 Triticum aestivum | reverse complement strand
GGATGAATAGTGAGCGGTGGCGTTGCCACTGGATGAACAGGACCCCGTGGTGTGGATGGATGGATGAACAGTAGACGGTGGAGGGGTGGCCTTGGAGGGGTGGTAGAACAAGACCCCGTGGTGTGGAGGGTTGGATGAACAGTAGATGGTGGAGGGATGGATGAACAGTAAATGGTGGAGGGCTGGTTGAATAGTAGCTGGTGGAGTAGCGCGCGGTGGAGGTTGGATGAACAGGAGCCCGTGGAGGCTGGAGGAGGTCGACGGTGGAGATGAACGGTATCCCGTGCAGTCCTGTTTTGCGGTACACCACACCCCTCCCGATGAATAGGACCCCGTGTCGATCGTAGGAGGTCCGTTTCCTCCATTTTGCAGTACGCCACACCCCTCCCGATCAATAGAACCCCCGTTTCAACCGTAGGAGGTCCATTTCGTCCATTTTGCGGTACGCCACACCCCTCCCGATCAACAGGACTCCCGTTTCGACTGTAGGAGGTCCGTTTCCTCCGTTTTGTGATACGCCACACCCCTCCCTATCAACAGGACCCCGTTCCGAATGTAGGTGGTCCGCTTCCTCCGTTGTGCGGTACGCCGGGCCTCGTTTCCATCGCCTGTTCCATCCAAGCCCGTTGGCTCCCACATGTTCTATTGCCTACCGATGAACACGACGCATTCCGTTGCCTCCCCATGAATACGACGCATTCCGTTCGCTCCCCATGACCACGATGACAATGTTGTTTCTCCGTTCCGACCCAGCCATGTACATATGCGCGAGTAGGCGTTCGAGACCCTTCCCGTATGTACGTACGTGGCCATATTTTCTTTCTAGCACCCTCGCCGATGTACGTACGTGTACATGCTACGTGTGCGCCTATACATCGACACATGCGCGCCTCTACTATGACACGTGCGTGCCTCTACATCGACCAGTATGTACGTACACTTTCGCGACCAGAATGACAATGCTACATATACTTTGACCAGGTGGGTCCCGACTGTCAGGCACTTCCTTGCCTGCGAAGATGTAGCTGGTGGGTCCCAGTAGTCAGGAGGGCGAATCATTTTGGGTTTTTTTTGCCCGGACGCACTTCCTTGCGTGCAAAGATGTAGCTGGTGGGTCCCAACAGTCAAGGGGGGAACGTTTTTCCACGAAATACTGGTGGCCTGTCCGGTGGGTCCCTGCTGTCAGGTGGAGGAATAATTATTTTGTGTGTAATAAGGAGGCACTTCCTTGCGGCCGCCATGGACCCAGCTGTCAGCCTCTCCATGCACAGTACTCTTCCGATGGAAGTCAGTCGTTGACCACATTGACCATGCCGTGCCGAGAGCACCACAGCGGTGGACAACGGCGAAGCCTAGGAAGGGGACGACGCGGAGCCGGGGAAGACGCAACAGGGGATGCCCACGCGAAGAGGAGTACGAGGGTGAGGCTGCCGTTGCCGCAGAATAACAGGGGATGTGGGTGAGTAGAGGGATGGCCTGGCCAGCGGTGGGAGTAGTAGGGGGCTGTGAGGCCTCCGCCGCATCGCAGCCGTCCACGGGAGGCAAGAGCACGAGGCACAACTGGCGCTGGTTGGGGCGGCTGGAGCAAGAAGACCCGAGGTTGAAGAAGCACTACAGCCATTGGATGGACATCGAACGGTCAATGGAGCTAGAATCGTGCATATTATTGACTAAGTTGACAAAACCCTCTGTCCCCGTCAACTTAGTAGGCCCACAAGTCAGCCAACCACTATACTGGGTCCCAGCTAACAGGCGGAGTATTCAATTTTTTTGTGCGTAATAAGGAGGCACTTCCTTGCGTGCGAAGATATAGCTGGTGGGTCCGAGCTGTCAGCGGCGGTAACGTTTTTTTCGCGAAATACAGAGGCCCTTTCGGTGGGTCCCTGATGTCAGGTGGAAGAATCATTATTTTGCGTGTAATAAGGAGGCATTTCCTAGCGTGCGGCCGTGGACCCAGTTGTCGGCCTCTCCACGTACAATCCACTTCAGATGCATGTCGGTCGTTGACCACGTGGACCAGGCCGCGCCGAGAGCACCAGGGCGGTGGACGACGGCGAGGCCTAGGAAAGGAAAGACACGGAGGCAGGGAAGACTCGGTAGTTGTTTCCCACGCGGAGGGGAGTACGACTGTATGAGGGTTTACTGGTTCGTCTACCGTCGCCGGAGAATAATAGCAGGTGTGGGTGAGTAGAGGAATGGCTAGGCCAGCGATGGGAGTACGGTGGGGTGGTGAGGCCTGCGTGGTAGTAGAGTCGGCCGCGGGGAGGAGGGAGCAGGAAGTCCGCCGGCGCTTGTTTGAGCGGCTGGAGCAGGAAGAGCAGAGATTGAAGGAGCACGACGGTCGTTGGATGGCAATCCAACAGTCACTGCTTGTGCGTCAACCTTTTTTTAGGAAAGCCTCAAATCTGTGGAAAACAACATACAACCCATCCACCATTATTTTTAATAATTTACAGCCCATTTGCTAATTCTTAAGGTTTTTTCTGGAGCCCATATTCTTTTTGTTAGCATTACACCCCATACTGTGGCCACAGTTAAAAAATTACAGGAAAATTTGCATATTTCAGTGCGGTCCGAACTGTTTTTAATCCCGAAATTTCGACTCACATTCAAATTGATTTTAAAAATAAATGAATATCAATACAAAATCCAACAAATTCTCCACGCATAAAAATTAATGTAATTTAAAATCTTGAAATGAAAAAAAAGATATTTGAAACTAATTGCTGGTTTGATGTGTTTTAAAAATGTATAGCCCATTTCTCATTACTGATGGGCCATTTTCTCGGCCAGCCGAATGAAAGCTCTCCTCGTCTTGAAAGATTTGCAGCCCAACAGGCCTGACAAAGCGACTTACTTGGCAAATCACAAAAAAACTGGGCTATGGCCGTGGACCCAGCTGTCAGCCTCTCCATGTAAAGTAATCTTCCGATGGAAGTCGTTCCTTGACCACGTTGACCACGCCGCGCGGAGAGCACCACGGCGGTGGACGACGGCAAGGCCTAGGAAGGGGACGACGCGGAGCCGGGGAAGACGCGGCAGTGGAAGGCCGCGCGGAGTGGAGTACGAGGGTTCACTGGTTCGGCTGCGGTGTGAGGCTACTGTCGCCGCAGGGCCTGGCCAGTGGTGGGAATAGTAGGGGGCGGTGAGTCCTCCACGGCAGCACAGCCGGCCACGGGAGGCAGGAGCATGAGGCACGACCGGCGTTGGTTTGGGCGGCTGGAGCAAGATGACCGGAGGTTGAAGAAGCACTACGGCCGTTGGATGGACATCGTACGGTCACTTGAGCTAGAATCGTTCATATTGACTAAGTTGACAAAGCCCTTCGTCCCCGTCAACTTAGTAGGCCCACAAGTCATCCTCCCACCAAGGTGGGTCCCAGCTAGCAAGGGGAGTATTCATTTTTTTGTGCGTAATAAGGAG
>NC_057810.1:578658856-578664815 GCF_018294505.1 Triticum aestivum | reverse complement strand
TTTTTTTCGCAAAATACGGTGGCCCGTCCAGTGGGTCCCTGCTGTCAGTTGGAGGAATCATTATTTTCCGCGTAATAAGGAGGCACTTACTTGCTGCGGCCGTGGACCCAACTGAGACTCTCCACGTACAGTATACTTCCGATGGAAGTCATTCCTTGACCATGTTGACCTCGTCGCGTTCCGTTGCATGCATGCGTCCATGGGCGTGGTGCGTCCCCATTGTCAGCCTCTCATGTACAGTCATCTTCCGATGACTCTTGGTTGTTGACCATGTTGACCACACTGTGCCGAGCGCACCCAGACTGGAACGACCCGAAGATGGGGAAGACGTGCCACCCACGGGAGACAGGAGCAAGAACAGAGGTTGAAGAAGGAGCACGACTGTTGGATTAACATCCAACGGTCCAGCTGCTAGAATCATTTGTTGATTAAGGTTACAAAGCCGTGCGTACACGTCCGCTTAGAAGGCCCGCACCGGCGCTCGGCCAGAGATAACGGTGTGGTCGGCAGTGGGTCTCCTCCCTTGCTGTCGATGACAGCCTAAACTCTGCCCCTCCTCCCCTTCACCGGCGGAGGGGGATACGTCCGAATCTATAACTAGCGGTGAGGATAGAAAGCCAGTGTTTTTTGAAGGGAGAAAGATAGTGTTACTACCCCTATCTTGTTTAGATCTGGAGAGGATGAGAGTGTGTGAATAGAGCAGCCCTAGCAAGCAAGCGCGGAGGCTCCGGCCTATATATAAGTAGTGGGGTAGTTTTCCTTTTTCACTCCATCAAAATAATAGTTTAAAATTGTGTACTACTACATGCCAGGTCACATTTTTTTTAGTTGTTGATTGTTTTTTGAGATAGCTACCCGCTTGTTCCAATCGGTGTTATGGTGTGCCAGGTCGCACTTTGTATCGTTCAAGTCTGGTACTACAAGTCCCTCTATTAAATGAACAACCACCCCCTCATAAAAATTGTGAACAAGCCCACGGCTAAAATTAGCGGAAATGTGGGTTGCCCCAACATGCATTATTATTTATCTTTTCTACTCCCTCCATTCCTAAATATAAGTCTTTTTTATTATCCACTCCTAAGACAAGAATTTTTTATTAGCAGTGAACCCCACATGTCATAGACACAAAAATGATGGCAAGATTCCCTTAGGCAAGCCAAAGTGTGTCTAACAATTTGAGCAACTCAGGTTAGGAAAGTGTGGCAAGTGTGGGAAAAATAATGTGGCAACATAAGACAAACATAGTCACAATCCAAACAGCCCCGTGATTTTTTGTGACATGCATGAAAATTTGGTTAGTTAAATTTATAGTCAAAATTTGGCAAGGTGCATCAAATCAACACATAAAAGTATCAAAAGGAAAGTCACGGCATGCATGCATGGGTTGTACTCCCCCTTTTCCAAATATAAGTCTTTTTAGAGATTGCAACAACTGACTACTCCCTCCATTCCAAAATGTAAGTCTTTTTAGGGATTCCACTACAAACTACATACGGATGTATATAGACATATTTTAGAGTGTAGATTCACTCATTTTGTTTCGTATGTAGTTCATAGTGAAATCTCTAAAAAGACTTATATTTTGGAACGGAGGGAGTACATACGAAGCAGAATATGTCTACTCCTACATACGAAGGAGCCCATTTGAAATGTGTAAAAAGACTTCTATCGAGTGCAGTGCTTTGATGTGTCGCGTCAACTTGTACAAGACCGAGAAATTTGATTACTACGACGCCCTCTCCCTCGCGGGCTGAGCTCCGGTGCCTTAACTGCACCTGCCTTTGGCTGCATGACAGGTGGGCCAACCACCTGTTGGGCCCATCTGTCATGGACACAAAGGCAGGAGCAGTAAGTAGAAGCTTTCGCTACACGCTATCCCTCCCACACGAGGTGGACGGACATGCAGCAGTGGATTCAATACTGTAGAAGTAGGAGTAACATCATTGTTCGTCCTCTCGAAGAGGCGAAGAGCCAAGTGCAAACCGAACGTGGCAGTTGCGAACGCTCGCGTGGTGCGGTTCCTTGGAGTACTAGCCAGGCTCTTACATGAGACAAAATTGCTATTTTTTAACAATTAAACTCCATTATCCATTGGTTGATACTCATTCTGCATAGGTCCATGCGCTTAGCACCGTTTCCTCCTGGGGTCACCAATGTTTATTTGCTAATTAATAGCATTCCATGCAATGAACTAGCCATTGCAAGTCATTAAAAGCATGCACACCTCTCATCTCTTATTGGTTGATACGTATGTCAAGAAACAGGAAACAAGGTAGAAGTTAATGCACCGCGCCTAAGTGTTTTGGGACTATTTGGTTTTCGTAAGATGACTTACACACCTAGACGGAGGGAGTAGTATAGACCTGTAAACCGGAAAGGAGTATTTGCCTTTTCTAGAGATTTCAACAAGTGACTAGACTTCGGCTCAAAAAAACAAGTGACTAGACTACACCGTATGCAGTACCCCCTCCCTTCCGGTTTATAGGGCTCAAATCTCAAATCTCATGAACCAAGGCATTTTGCTATTGGAGGAATGTATCTCGTACTTTACAAAACTACCCTAATTAAACTCATGCATTAATTACATAGTTCTCTCGTTTTCCTCTCCGCCTTGGTCGCGGTGCACAATATTGAGCACCCCTATATGACTAGCCGCTCTATCTACATGCGGGACATGTCAAAGCATCCGGGCCCGTGTGCCATCCACCAAATCACAGCGAGGTGCTACAGTCGAGACTCATCTGTCACCCCGGTGTGGCCGTGATGACCCGTCATATCACAAAACCCACACCTTTACCAGCAGTGGTAAGGTGGCCTCCAAGTTGGACTGGACGAAGCAACCATCATTTCATTGGAACACTCGTTCAAGCCCTTTCTTCCCTTTCTTGAAGAAAACCTCACTCTAGGCTACTCACTTCTACCATTTTTCTTCTCTACCGACGAAGGAAAGGTGGGCAAATCAGTTATGCTGCTATATTTTCATTCCAATAATCTTCTTTTTGTGAAGCACCGACCAATTCTCACATCCTATTCTTTTCCCGTTTTCATTGCGATTGTGGTTTCCTTTTGATTGCTTTTTCTTTGTCAGTTCATTGATGGATCCTGGAGCACTAGGCAAAGAGTTGTCGGCGGACAACCCACTGGAGACAGCGATCTCCAGGAAGCGAGCACCAACCAACGAGTTCACCATGTTGGCGGGCCAACGCATGGAGACGAAGAACTCCAAGAAACAAGCACTTGCCAAAGAGTTGAGGACGTTGGCGGACGAACTCCTCAAAGAAAGTTGGAAGAACAGCAAGGGCCCCACCGTGCCTACCCCGGGAACTCTGATTGCCACCTATGTGAGGCTCAAGACCAAGTTTGAGGAGATAGTCGCCGTTGAGAAGCAGTATTCCCCTGCCAAGGTGATGGCCCCCATCGAGGACGAGGAGATGGCCCCCGGAGGGATGAGATCCCCCGGTGAGCTGCACAAGGTAAAAAATAATGGCTTATTACCATAGTTGTGGTTTTTGATTATTTGCAATGTGCTTGCTTTTTGATTATTTGCAATGTGCTTGCTAATATGTTAGGGTTGTGCACGTGCCGGTGGTTGTCCTTGATGATTCCGATGTCGTGGCCCGTCCTATTGGCATCGCCCCGGAGATCGATTTCGATGCCGCTGTCCATCCTGTGGACATCACCCCAGAGATCGATTCCGATGTCGCGGTCAGTCCTGTGGACATCACCCCAGAAATCGATTCCCATGCCATTGTCCGTGCTGTGGTCATTGCCCGAGAGATCGATGACAAGAAATAGTTGGTCGCGCTTATCCTTCAGGGTAGTTTGCATTGCCCTGTGTTTAATTACCAGAACGATGCGTGTTATCAAACCATCTTAGGGCTAGTGCACTGTCTTGTGTGGGCGGATCTTGCTACTTTTGTTTGATAGTGAATCATGTGATGAATCATGCGAACCCTCTCCGAGTTATGGAAACAGATGTATCCTCACCAGCTTTTGATGTAATATATGGCATGCTTAGATGTAAGTTTGAACTGTTTATCATATTAGCAGGGCTTGTTTGATGATTCTTGGTGTTAGTAGGCTAGGTACTGTACGAGCTATAGTACTTGCAAAACACTCACCGAAGAGAAACGTTGGGGCTGATGAGCTCATGGTACGCTTATACTTATCCCTCGTCGATCGACCAATAGCCCTAGATCCTAAAATTGTAGGCTTAGTGAGCGATCAGACAATAGTCGACATGCATTCAGGCCTCATTCGGTTCATAGGGTAGGAAAATTGTAGCAGAAGTACAGAGAACGTGCAACACAAAATCATAGCAGTGTAGAGACGTACTCCCTCCGTTCCAAAATAGATGACCTAGGCGGGCTAATTTGGCCTAGTGGGTTTCAGTGATATGATGTGGTACAGTGTCGTCCAGTCTTCGCGTGTGGTAGCAGTATTGCGGGTACAGTAAGTTTTCTTGAAGAAGCGGAATTCAACGAAGTCATGATGGTTCCTTCGTCCGAACAACTTACAGTGGGAAAGGTTGGGCCTGCGGTATGAACGGGGTAGACCAGGATAATTTTGTGCATGGCAGGTGGACCAGGATGGTCGACGTCCCACATGTCGGCGAATGAAAGTATTCTTTCCGATATAGAGGACGAGCAACGAGTATTCATTGTTTATTTTAGATGAAAGCTATTGTCTCCATTGTTACTCCTTGACTTTGTCAATGCCTCACTCTCCTCCACATAAGCGGGGACTACTTGATGTCCATGCAGCGGGCAGCTGGCGTCTTGAGGGGCCAGGGCGGTGAGAGCGGGCTCCAGAAGCGGTACGGACTCCAGCATGGCCCACCTCACATTATCACTGTATATTTCTTGGAGTCCATGCGCAGCTGGCGGGCGATCTCTTCTCCCTCCCCCGTTTCTCTCTTTTCAGCTGACGCCCGCTGAGCGATTAGATTTCGGCTATTGACGGTTTATTCTATTTTGAGGAATCGACGGTTTATTCAATTACGGTCCCACATGTCAGTGAAATCGCAAGACAATGTGTGTCCCCTCTGGTGAGCGGCGTGCGAGCCGGACTGTCGGGGTTGCGACGCGTACGAGTCGTAAGTGTGCCGGCTTTTCCTTTAGAACCTGCGAAGCGTAACATTTTCGTGCGATCGATCGATAGAAATCTAGAACGAAATGACGAGGGCGGTGCTTTCCCGCTTGTTAGGCGGGCTAGTTCGAGTGATATGACGTGCTACAGTTGTAACGCCCCGGATTCGATGCGCCAGGTGTCTGCCAGTTATTCTTCGTTGTTGCCATGTCATTTGCTTGCGTGTTGCATTTTGCCATGTCATCATTCTCATTGTGTCATCATGTGCATTGCATTGCATCGCATACGTGTTCGTCTCATGCATCCGAGCCTTTTCCCCGTTGTCCGTTTTGCGATCCGGCACTCCTATGCCCTCCGGCGTTCCCCTTTTGTCTCTTGTTGTGAGTGGGTATTAGACTTTCTCGGAATGGACCGAGTCTTGCCAAGCGGCCTTGGTATAGCACCGGTAGACCGCCTGTCAAGTTTCGTGCCATTTGGAGGTCGTTTGGTACTCCAACGGTTAACCGGGTAACCGTAAAAGCCTCTTTTGTCTTGCAGCCAACACCCCTCCAAAGTGGCCCAAAACCCATCCAAACCCCCTCCATGCTCTCGGTCGTTCGATCACGATCGTGTGGGCGAAAACCATGCCCCATTTGGACACTCCTAACTCCCAGAATCTATAAATATGTGTCTCCCCCAAAATTTTCGCGGATGAATCACCCCAAACCCTAGTTTTTCCCCTCCGTGTCGTGCCGGACATGTCTATCCCCGGCCGGACACGTCCGCCGCCGCCCCCTCGTCCAACCGCGACGCTCCACGTCGCCCCTGGCCGTCCCCGCCGCCGCCGGCCCGTCGGGCCCAGGCGCGGCCAGCCAGGCCCTCCCTCCGCCAC
>NC_057810.1:578653834-578658373 GCF_018294505.1 Triticum aestivum | reverse complement strand
CCGCGCCGCCGCTCGCCTCTAGCTCCGCTGGCCGTCGCCGGATCCCCTCCGCGCCGGCCGCCCCCTCGCCCGCGCCGGCCCCGTGCCTCTTCTCCGGCCAGTTCCGGCCAGGGGTCGGCCGGATCCGCCCTCCCCCGGCTTCCCCGGCCTCTCCCTCGACCTCGGCCGCCGTCTCCCTCCTCTCCGGCCATCCTCGATTTCCGTGCAGGTCCAAAGGTTGCCCCCGTTTTCACTAAGTCCCGAAATATTTCAGCATTATCATGCCTTGTTCATCGCATCATATCTCCATGCATACTACTCCGTTTTGTGCTTGTAATATGTCTAATTGTTCGCCTCAACGAGTACTTCATTTCATTCCATTGCACCATGTTCATTTGAGTTCATCTTGATGCCCGAATCATCGTTGCAAAAGAGCTTCATAATGTTAGTTCCTGTTTCTTATCAGAACATGCTTATTTGTCATTTTTGCCATGATTTATGTGTGCATCCTATGAGGTTGATGTCTGCATGTGTTTTGAACTATTCCATGCCATCTTTACAGTGGTGTATGCCATGTATTTTTTTGATCTCTGTGGTGACTAGTACAAGCATGCAAATTAGGCTTCGTAATGTTGCTGATTTTAGCCCCTGTTCTGCTGTTATTTTGATGCCATGTAAACATGATGCTACAGAGAGATCCATGCATATTTTGAGATACTTCAGTAAGTGTGTTTTGAACATATGGTTATTCTCTATCCATTCATGCCCCTGTTTGCAATTATGGAGTAGTCTAGCATGTCATTTTCGTGCTCTACTTTTGCTACAAAATGTTTCCTGGCAGATTGTTTACATGTTATTCAATTTTGCCAAGGTTGTTGTAGTTGATCCTTGCATGTTATGAACTTGTTCTTGTGTTGGTTTGTTTCATAAACATGTATTCTTACGGATGCTATGCTTATCTTGTCATGCAATGACTTGTGGTGAGTGAATCAAGCTTGTTAAGTAGTGTACTTGCTGTTACTGTTTTGCTCGGCTGAATCTGTTATTTCGTGATGCTATGTAAACCTGCTGCTACTAGTCATTCTATGCATAATCTGGAGATGTTCACTAAGGGTGTTTTGTTCTACATGTTATGCTCAATCCATCAATGCCCCTGGTTGCAATTATAGGTTGCTGTAGCTTGTTGTAAACTTGCTCCAAAGTTGCTAAATAATGTTGGTGTCAGCCTGTTAACATTAAGTTTAGTTGTTGCCATGATTGTTGTTAGTGATCCATGCACCCTATGACCTTGCTCTTGATATGCTTAGCTTCATAAACATGCCTTCTTACTGTTGGTAACCTTGTCATGCCATGTTTTGCTTTGTGGTGAGTTGCACAAGCTCATCTACATGCCTACTTATCGTTGTTTCTGCCATGTATGAATCTGTCATATAACTTGCTATGTTTACATGGGTGCCATCATTTCTTCTGATCCTTTTTGGCTCATTGTCAGTAAAGGACTTTTGATCTATGCATTTAGTATATTCATGCCATGACTTTGTTTGCCATGATAAGTTCCTGTAACATGTTGTTTGATAGCTCTGAACATTGCAACCTGATGTTAATTTCTGCAAAGTCTGAAACTAATATTATTTGCAATCTTGCCATGTGTGTTTGAGCATGTTTTAGTGATTTCTGGAGATAGCTCAGTGTTCATGTTTTGTAATGTTTTACCTTTACATCATGTCCATGCCTTTTGTTTTCATATTGTGGTACTATAGCATGTTGTTTTGGTGCTTGCTAGATGCCTAGTTGCTGTTTTGGACAGCTTGTCCTTTAAACTTGTATAGCGTGTGTGTGTTGAACCGTTGCTCCGTTTTGAGTGTGCTCTATATGAAACTTGCTTGATTTTGCATGTAGTTTCATATTAGCATGTTGAATCCATGTTTTTAGGTGTATGATTGATGTTTGTATGCATTTTGCATCAATGCCATGTTTAACTTGTTTTGCTCATAACTTCTAGGCCGTAGCCCCGAACTAAATGAACTTTATATGTAACTTGACTAGAATCTCGTGTAGATCATCTTTGTGCATCTTAACTTGATGTTTAACAACTTGAACATAAGGTTTATTCAGATCTGGACCAATTTCGAAATTTGCATATGAGGACTTACCGGAATTGTTATATGTTGCTTCCGGCCTCATTTAAACTTACCGGAATTGTTCTTGTTTGCATCATCTCTTGCCATGAGTAGCCTCATCTAGATTTGTCATGCATCATGCTTGTTGTGCATCATGTCATGCTCAGGTGTGGTGTGTTTACCTTGTTGTGTGCTTCTTCTCGATAGTTCCCATTTTGTTGCGATCGTGAGGAGTCGTTCTTCTACGCTTGGTTCGTCTTCATGGCTTCATCTTCTTCATGGACTCGTTCTTCTTCCTAGTGGGATTTCAGGCAAGATGACCGCTACCCTGGATCTCACAACTATCATTGCTATGCTAGTTGCTTAGTTCTATCGCTTTGCTGCGCTACCTATCTTTTGCTCATCAAGCCTCCCAAATTGCGATGAACCTCTAACCTTTGACACTATTCCTAGCAAACCATTGCTTGGCTATGTTACCGCTTTGCTCAGCCCCTCTTATAGCGTTGTTAGTTGCAGGTGAAGTTGAAGATTGCTCCATGACGGACAGGATTATGTTGGGATATCACAATATCTCTTATTTAATTAATGCATCTATATACTTGGTAAAGGGTGGAAGGCTCGGCCTTATGCCTGGTGTTTTGTTCCACTCTTGCCGCCCTAGTTTCCGTCATACCGGTGTTATGTTCCCGGATTTTACGTTCCTTACGCGGTTGGGTGATTTATGGGACCCCCTTGACAATTTGCTTTGAATAAAACTCCTCCAGCAAGGCCCAACCTTGGTTTTACCTTTTGCCTCACCACCATCTATATTTCCCTTGGGAGTAATTAACCCAAGGGTCATCTTTATTACAGCCCCCCGGGCAATGCTTGTCTAAGTGTTGGTCTAAACTAGAGCACCGTGCGGGACCATCCCTTGGCAACTTGGGTTACGTCGGTACCTGTACGCTTAGCTTATCCGGTGTTGCCCTGAGAACAAGATATGTGCAGCTCCTATCGGGATTGTCAGCGCATCGGGCGGTCTTGCTGGTCTTGTTTTACCATTGTCGAAATGTCTTGTAAACCAGGATTCCGAGTCTGATCGGGTCTTCCTGGGAGAAGGTATATCCTTTGTTGATCGCGAGAGCTTATCATGGGCTAAGTTGGGAGACCCCTGCAGGGTATAATATTTCGAAAGCCATGCCTGTGGTTATAGGCAGATGGGAATTTGTTAATGTCCAGTTGTAGATAACTTGACACCAGATACGAATTAAAACGCATCAACCGCGTGTGTAGCTGTGATGGTCTCTTCTCGGCGGAGTCCGGGAAGTGAACACGGTTTTGGGTTATGTTTGACGTAAGTAGGAGTTCAGGATCACTTCTTGATCATTGCTAGCTTCACGACAGTCCCTTTTGCTCTCTTCTCGCTCTTATTTGCGTATGTTAGCCACCATATCATGCTTAGTCGCTGCTGCAGCCTCACCACTTTACCCCTTCCTTTCCCTTTAAGCTTTGCTAGTCTTGATACCCATGGTAATGGGATTGCTGAGTCCTCGTGGCTCACAGATTACTACAACAACAGTTGCAGGTACAGGTTTTGTGATGATCATGACGCGAGAGCGATGCTTGCTTGCATTGAATTCTTCTTCTGCTTCTTCGATCAGGGGATAGGTTCCAGGTCAGCAGCCTGGGCTAGCAGGGTGGTTGTCGTTTGAGTTTCTGTTTGTGTTTCATCCGTAGTCAGATGATGCTCTTATGTATTGTGATGTTGTATTCGTGTGGCATTGTATGCCTCTTGTATATATCCCCATCTATTATGTAATGTTGATGTAATGATATCTACCTTGCAAAAGCGTTTCAATATGCGGTTCTATCCTTGGTAGGACCTTCGAGTCTCTTTAGCATAGTATCGCATATTGGGCATGACAAGTTGGTATCAGAGCCTCGACCGACCCTAGGAGCCCCCTTGATTGATCGTGTAGTTTGGCCGTTGTTGAGTCTAGAACAAAAACTGTTTTTCGGAGTCTAGTTATATCGGAGAGTAGGAATTCTTTTTACTCCTCAGCCCCTTCGTCACTCTGGTAAGGAATCTTGACGTAGGTGTTTTGAATTAATCCTCTTGCCCTTCAAATTTTTCTTTAGGATCACGCAGTTGGTTTTCCGGTAGTTGTTCCTCAGCTCTTTTGATCTGGTGCATTTCTCGTCAAGTTGACTCGAGCCTCTTCATCTTTGCCAAGTTCAATCCTCAGTTGTTTTCTTTTCCCACCCACCCACCCCTTTTCCTTCTCGAAACCAGAGTCCGTAATCGAGTTTCCATACTACTCGTACGAAGTCTTTGTTTTCTTTCCTCAATGATTTCTAACGGTGTTTTTTTCTCTTCAAGATATTCGTTGTTTCCCCTTCCATGTTGCCTTTGTTTTCCCGCCCTCCCACCCTTTTTCTTCCTGGAGTTTGAGTCTCTTTT
>NC_057810.1:578642756-578653482 GCF_018294505.1 Triticum aestivum | reverse complement strand
GACCATCAATTTCATTCGTGTGGAGCCTCTTCAGACTTTCGTCAATTGTTTCAACCGGTGAATTCTCGTTTTGTTCGACATTCTTCATCTCTTTTTCTTCTCCGGTGGACTCAAGTCAAGTTTTTCGGGTTGATTATATTCTTTCCCTCAGCTCAAGTGTTTTCCCTGCTCCTTCGCCTCTCACCAGTTAATCATTCCGGAGTTCATAAGACATCTCAGGAGATCCGTTTGTGTTCCAATTAATTCGAGGTTGTCACCTCATTCAAATAATTCAATTGTTCCGGTGCATCATCTATCTGTTCAACATCTCTTTCTAATGGTGTTTTTCCCTTTAGTGGGCCCTAACCCACAGGTCTTTTCCCAGGATCTTACCTGACTCTTCTAATTCCCCCGGAGTTATTCTCAATTCTTTTCAAATGTGACGTAAGAATGGATGCCATCAGTCAGATGCATGTCCAAGATCGTTTTCAAATTCTTTTCATTGTTGGCTCAACCTCTTTGCTTTCCACTCTACCGGAGTATCTCAGTAATTTCGGTGGTGTTTCTCGTCGTCATTTGAAGATCAAAGAAGAGTTTTTTTCCGTCTAAATCTTGCTCGTTCTCTCGTATATTCGTGATTCTAGCTTCATGTTATCCTCTCGAATTGTTTCATTTGTCAGATATCCTTTTCTTACCCATCCGGAGTATGTCAGAAGTTTTTTTTCAATTTCTTTTCACCGGAGGCCATCGTTCCCAAAGAATTCTTCGTTCTCACATTTCAGCTACCGTTATCCACTTAACCCGGTGCTTCGTTCAAGTGTTCTTTAATCAGCTCGTTATCTCTTCGTTCTTGTGCATCTAAATCCCTTCTAGCATATTGGTTCTTCTAATTCTTCCTGGTGATTCATTCTCTTTCGTCAGTCATTTTCGAATTCTTATGGTGGTTCGTTCAAGATTCTTTTTCCTTGTTTATCATATCAATTCATTCGTTCTTTCCAATCCTACCGGTGGTTCATGAAGACCTTTCTCAAGTTTTGTGCTATACCCCCCTTAATCCATTTTCAAGAAGAATATGTAATATGCAAAATTCATTGCTTGTCATCAATTAAATTTGATGAAGGATAAGCATACAATAAATCTTATTCTTATTTCATCACAGTGATTAATCCCTTCCTTCGGAGTTTGTTCTTGGTGAATAAATTCTTGTTCCAAGTCTTTTCGTCTTTTCTTTTCCGGAGTTCAAGTTTCCTCGGCCATTTCATCGGGTCCTCCATCTAAATCAACGCAAGGCTCATCTTATTCTTTCATCCCTCATTCTATCTCATCATCCTTTTGTTACTAGAGTTCTTCATGGTGGTTCTTCATGATTTAATCTTTTCTTCAAGAGTTCATCAAGATTTTGTTGGTGGAGTTCAAGTATCTTTTCTTCTCGTGTCTTGAAGTACAAATAATTCTCCGTTTTCTTCTGAAGTGGAGTTTTTCATTTCTTCGTTCTCCTCAGCTATTTAATCTTTTCCGCTTGTGGTCGGTGATCAACTCATAATTTTGAGATGTTATCCATAAGTCCACGACAAGCTTATTCTTTTCGTTGTTGATCTTATCAACAACTCGATTCAATCCGACCTTCTAAGTTCTTTTCATTTCCATTTCAATTCTTCCGGAGGCATTGCGTTGTTCATCCCATCAAGTGTCATTCCATCTTGTGAAGTTCGTGTTCTATTCTTTCCTTGTTCAACCAGAGTGTTGTCTAAATCCATTCAGTCTTATTCGTGTCTTATCTCGTTCTAACCGGAGTGGCTTCATAGTCTATATGATTCCGTGATTTTTCGATCCCCGCCATTCTCGTCGTTCCTGTAACACCCACGATGCGGCTATATCTCCCATGTGTCGAAGCACGACTTAGAGGCATAACCGCATTGTGGTTTTGTCGCAAGAAGGGTCATCTTCACACAATCCCATGTAATGAACAAGAATGGGATAAAGAGTTGGCTTACAATCGCCACTTCACACAATGAACATGAAATAAATCATACATCAATCAGAGTACACACATAGTCTGACTACGGACGAAGCCAAAAGAAAAGAAGATAACCCAACTGCTAGATCCCCGATCGTCCCAACTGGGCTCCACTACTGATCAACAAGAAACAAAACATAGCAACGACCAAGGTCTTCGTTGAGCTCCCATCTGAGCTCGGTTGCGTCACCTGCACTGGTATCATCGGAACCTGCAACTGTTGTGATAGTATCTGGTGAGTCACGAGGACTCAGCAATCTCAAAACCCGTGAGATCAAGACTATTTAAGCTTATGGGAAAGGAAGGGGTAAAGTGGTGAGGTTGCAGTAGCGACTAAGCATATATGGTGGCTGACATACGCAAATAAGAGCGAGAAGAGAGCAAACAGAACGGTCATAAAGCTAGCAATGGTCAAGAAGTGATCCTGAACTCCTACTTACGTCAAACATAACCCAAAACCGTGTTCACTTCCCGGACTCCGCCGAAAAGAGACCATCACGGCTACACACGCTGTTGATGCGTTTTAATTCGGATCTGGTGTCAAGTTATCTACAACCGGACATTAACAAATTCCCATCTGCCTATAACCGCAGGCACGTCTTTCGAAAGATTATACCCTGCAGGGGTGTCCCAACTTAGCCCATGATAAGCTCTCGCGATCAACGAAGGATATACCTTCTCCCAGGAAGACCCGATCAGACTCGGAATCCCGGTTTACAAGACATTTCGACAATGGTAAAACAAGACCAGCAAAGCTGCCCGATGTGCCGACAAATCCCGATAGGAGTTGCACGTACCTCGTTCTCAGGGCACACCGGATAAGTCATGCTACGAGTAAAACCAGCCCTCGAGTTGCCCCGTGGTGGCCCCGCAGGTTGCTCGGTTCGGACCAACACTCGAAGGAGCACTGGCCCGGGGGGGTTAAAATAAAGATGACCCTTGAGTCTGCAGAACCCAAGGGAAAAAGGCTTAGGTGGCAAATGGTAAAACCAAGGTTGGGCTTTGCTGGAGGAGTTTTATTCAAAGCGAACTGTCAAGGGGGTCCCATAAATCACCCAACCGCGTAAGGAACGCAAAATCCGGGAACATAACACCGGTATGACATAAAAGGCCGAGTCTTCCACCCTTTACCAAATATATAGATGCATTAATAATATAAGAGATATTGTGATATCCCAATCATAATCCTGCCCACCATGGAGAAATCTTCAACTTCACCTGCAACTAACAACGCTATAAGATGGGCTGAGCAAAAGTGGTAACATAGCCAAACAACGGTTTGCTAGGAAGGGTGACAAGGTTAGAGGCTGACATGGCAATATGGGAGGCATGGTAAACAAGTGATAGGTAGCGCAGCATAGCGATAGAACGAAGCAACTAGCAAGCAAAGATAGAAGTGATATCAAGGGTAATGGTCATCTTGCCTGATATCCCGCAATGAAAAAGAACGAGTCCATGAAGAAGACAAACGAACGTAGTCGAACGAATCCTCACAACTCCGGAACGAAACCGAAGCTAACGAGAGAAGCAAACCGGAAAGAAGCAAACAACATGGTAAACACACAAGCATAAACATGACATGATGCACAAACAAGTATGATGCATGTCCAGTTTAATGAGGCATGGCATGACAAAGTGCAACAAACAATACTACAAGTTAAGTGGAGCTCAATATGTAACGAGTTGCATATTGACGAAACACCACATCAAATTATTTAGTTTACTCTCGGTTAAGATACTCAACATATATTAAATGTTAATTAACATGGCAAGAGGTGAATCATAAATAAACTAATTATTTAGGCAAGTTTAAGTGAGGCCGGAAACAAGAAACAACAATTCTGGAAAATCCCCACATGTCATTTAGCAACTTAATGCAAACACAGTTTTAAGCATTTAAATGTTGTTAACATGATGCGGATGACATATACAAGTTTTATGCAATTTTTTATGAAAAGGTTGACATAAGCATGTTATGAAGCATTTAGTCACCATGGTGGAACGAAAAAGGTGCCACGGCGGCGAAACAAAAATGGTACCACGGCAACATATCTGAAAATGATGCCATGGCAACATTTCGATCCCGGTAACTCGATTGAGATACCGATGCAAAAGAGAAGTGTGCGGATGTGGAACACGCAAGAGATGGGGAGTGATCCCGGATACCGGGTGTCCCACATGACGGCGGCATGGCAAACGAGGAGCATGCAAAGACCTCTCTCGGACACGGTGCAAACACACGGTTCATCTCAGACAACATGCATTCGTCCACGGGCGGTCGTCATCTCGGGATTATACCTTTGAAGCGTGCGTTTTCGGAGCGGTTCGAGTCGTCGAGGAAAGTAGTCGTTCACGGGTCGTAGTGAAAGTAGTTGTACTCGTGTCGTAGTGGAAGTAGACGTTCTCGCGACTGAAGTTGTACACGTCGGCGGTAGTCAAACTTGACGGTCTTGGCGACGGTAGTTGTACACGTTTTTCGTAGATGTCCGGGGTCGTCGGTAGAGGTACACACATTGTCGGGGTACTTGTCGGTCCGGTCTTGGTGTAGATGTACATGGCAAACGTAGTGGAACTTGGTGTTCCGAAGGGGTACTTGGTGATGATGGTCCTATAGTCGTACTAGGCATCCGGTGAACTTGGCGAAATCCACGAAGGCGTCCTTGGGCGTTCCTGGTCCCATGGTCTTGGCAACGTCAAAACGGGCAGCTGCATACCACGGCCAAGGTGCGGCAACAAGGCACCGATGAAGGGGAGCGGGCGCCGGGCGATCGAGTTGCTCCCGACTCGCTGGGTGCTCGAGGACACGGACGCTCGGGGCAGCGATGTGCAGGACACAGGTGGAGGGCTTGCAGCACGCGGTGGAACTTGGGGCACCGGCGACGGCGGCGCTTGTCACGATGCAGGGCTCCTGCAGGCGTCGGAGAGGCTGGCAGGAGGCGGGACGAGCAGGGTGACACGGATCCCGTCGATCCCCACCGAGATCGAAGACTGGCGGCAAGAGTTTCGGTGGGGAACCCGATGGAACTCGCGCTCCGGCGAGCTACTGCTCGTTGCCGGCCGGACGGAGATGGGTGGCCTCGGGATGACGGGGACTCGTTGGGGCAGGGAGGAGCAGCAAGGCGGGACGGTGGAGACTAGCCGACCAGGCACGGCCGGGAAAGGAAGCGCGAGGCGACAAGGAGGGGGCCGTGGGGACGGGACAAGGGCAGCAGGAGGGAGAGATGGCAGCGTAGCGAGGAGGAACAGAGGGGATCGGGCGTGAGGCGCGGGAGCTCCTCTCCCTGGCTGGCTGCGGCATCGAGGGAGAGAGCGAGGGAGATGGGATCGGGCGAGGAGGCTAGGGTTAGTTAGCGGCGTGGCGGCTGGGCCTGAGAGGCCGGTTGGGTCGGCCCAGGTGGAGAGGAAATGGCCAGAGGCCTGGCTGGGCTCTCTCTCACTACTAAAAGAAAAGAAAAAAACGGAGATTAAGAAA
This sequence comes from Triticum aestivum, assembly GCF_018294505.1. Lineage (NCBI taxonomy): Eukaryota > Viridiplantae > Streptophyta > Magnoliopsida > Poales > Poaceae > Triticum > Triticum aestivum. The sequence goes on along the minus strand of NC_057810.1, from coordinate 578,648,014 downwards.
GAAAAGAAAGAGAGGTTAGGGGAAGAAGTTGGACACACGGATAATTTTCCCGGGCTCACAAAAATGAGTTTGATCCAAGAAAAATAGGAAGACCATGATTGCAAGATTTAAATTCAAACTCATTTGAATTTAAATCAAATGGGTTTGAACTAGGACTTGATAAAAGGAAGGTCCAAAAATGTTCGGATTTTTGGTGGAGCTTCGGAATATGATAAAAGAATACATGGCAAGGTTGGATACCAAACTTGAAGCAGAAAAGGAACGAAATTATTTTGCAAGTGTGTTTATGGGTGATACTGAAACAATGGAATAATTTTATTATAGCTCCCTAATAATATTGAGAGGCTTTAATATGTTATAAAGAGAAATCACCATGTGAATTCCCTCGATTTAAATGGATCAAAAAAATCCATATAATTTATTTAGAAGAGTTTTTAAAATTAATGATATGATGGCATGATGAAACGATGCAATGCAAGAGATGACATGATGCAATGCAACAAGCAAATAAAACACACTGCGAAACTCAGAATAGCTAGAAGTCTTCTCGAGCGTCGGTCTCGGGGCGTTACAACACTCCACCGCTACAAGAGGATCTCGTCCCGAGATCTAGGATGGCACCGGAGCGAAAACGGAAGAGGAAGAGAAGAGGTAAAACTAAGTTGCTTCTTCGACAAAAGAGTGAAACCAAAGAGCCTTGAGAGGTTGAAAAGCTATAAATGACGAGTACAATGGACAAGAAGGAATTGAAATCACTCTGGTTGAAACGAGATAAACAAGGAACAAGGAAGATCAAAATCGGACAGCACTCCGGTTGAAAAGAGATGCAAGACTTGATACGATGAAAACGAACTTGAAGAGGTGACGCAACACTCCGGTTAAATGGATAAGCAAGAAAATAACATGATGTTGACAAAACGAGGAGATGGGTGAAGAGAGCAACATCACAATGTGTCTGGAACGAAAGAATAGAAGCTAGATTGTTGGGAAGAAAAGAACGGAGAAGAAAAATGCCAACTTCTACCACAAATGAGCTTGGAAAGCACCCTTCTCAGAAGGTTACAACGAGGTTGTTGGGAAAAACCAACAACAAAATGAATAAGCTTGTAGTGGGCTTATGGAAAACATCTCAAAACTATGAGGTGACAACCGACCACTAACAGAAACAATTGATTGCTTGAGATCAATGAAGAGATGAAAACTGCTTTCGCCGAGAGGATAGGAGAAAACTTGGATCATTGATAAGCACCACAATACAACATTCCTTAGGGAAGGCTTTAGGTGAAATCTAAACCAAGATAACTCCAACGAAGAGATTGATGGATTTAAAATACCTCGTTCTTGACAACATGTGAATCATGAAACATGAATGGAAATTGTTAAGAATGATATAACACCACCTCAAAAGATAAGGTAGAAAGAATTGCACTTCGAAATGCAAGAAGAAGAATACTTGAACTCCTCAGAAAAAACATGTGTTGGGCACCATGTTTATTTTTTGAGTATATCTTGGCTGATCTTAACTTCAAGAGAAATCTTGAAGAACAATTGAAGAATGAAAAGAATCCTTAACGGACCACCATGTAGAGCCTCCATGAAGAACTCCGGTAATAAAAGAATGATAGAAAGGAAGAGAAACTGAAAACACAAGGTGAAGCCTTGCAATGATTTAGATGGAGCTTCGCGATGATATAACTGAGAGAACTTGGAACTCCGGAAAGAAAAGATGAACACTAGAACCGAGAATTACTTCATCATGAACAATCTCCGGAAGAAAAGAATTGAATCACCTCAAGGAAAATAAGAATAAGATTTATTGTATGCTTATCCTTCATCAAATTAAATTGATGACAAGCAACGGATTTGGCATACTACTTATTCTCATTGAAAATGATTAAAGATAGAGATATAGCGCAAACTTGAGAAGTTATTGATGGAACCACCGGTGGGATTTGGAAACAATGAATGAATTGATACAATAACAACGGAAGAGGAAAGTTGAAAGAACCACCGTAAGAAAAGAAAAGATAGCAAAACACCGGGAAGAGTTTGAAAACAAACGAAGATACTTGAGAAATTTAGATACATGAGAACGAAGGGATCATGAATTGATTAGAGAATATTTGAATGATTCACCGATAAGATTTGGAGAGCGAGAGCTGAAAACTGAGAATGAGTAATATTCAGAAATGATGGCCTTCGGATGATCGAGAACGGAAGCAACTCCTGAAATGCGTCGGATGGTTGAAAAGAATTCTCACAATCAGAAACAATTATGAGAGGATGGCATGAAGCTAGAACCATGAATCTTTGGAAGAACGGGTAAGGATTTAAGAGGAACTCTTCTTCGGTCCTCAAAATCCGAGAATGACGATGAGAAACACCACCATGAATTGTTGAGATACTCCGAGATGAAAATTAGAAAGGATGAACCAACGATGAATTTTTTTTTTTGAAAGATCTTGCAGAAGGACATATGACTGATGAGAATTCATTCTTACATCAAACTTGGAAATGAATTTGAGAATCGCTCCTGATAATTAGAAGAGTCAGGTAAGATCCTGGGAAAAGACCTGTGGGTTAGGGCCCACTAAAAGATACACCATTGAATGATTGATTGAAAGGGGGGATTGCACCGGTTGAATTACATGACTTGAATGAGATAACAACCTCGAAATAGTTAGAATTGATGCAGAGTGGAAACACGAATCTTCAGAGATATCTTCAGCACTCCGAAACAAGAATAGAGAGAGGTGAACAATTATGAGAGGCACCGGCATGGGATAGCATTTGAACGAGGATAAGGATATGATCAACACCGAAAGCTTGAGGTAAATCCACCGGAGAAGAAAAGAGATGAAGAATAATAAACTTGAAGCTCCGTTAGTAACTTCTTGAGAATCACCGGATAAGAACATTGACGGAAAAGAATGGAGATTCTTCCCATCAATAAAATGGATACCCAATTAAGAAATCTAAGTCCTTGAAGAAAAGGGTGGGAGGGTGGGAAAACAAAGGCAACTTGGGACAGATGGAAGAAACACCATTGAGAAAACATGGAAATGATCTTGTGGATGGGGAGAATGATGGGATCATCTCGAAGAGAAGCGCACCAGTTTGAAAAGAATTAACATGGCAACATCAATGATTAAGAAGGATTAGCATTCATATAGAAATATGAGAACACCATTTAGGAAAGGTATGGATTCAACATTTGACTTCGAAGCAACTCGAATACCACAAATAAAACAAAACAATGGATTTGGCTTGCAGAATAAGCCGGAACAAACATATGATAGAGATTCCGTCCGAAGTTTTCGTGGTGGGGCCCACACGGGCTCGATTGTACAGCACCATCATGTACAAGGCAGTGCACATGTCATACGAAGTGTCCCCGAACTAGCATAGCCAAGCGTTCTTTAAGACACAACGAGACCACTGTAAAAACGACCGTGGAAAGGCGGACCACTAGACGTCGAACCCCAATCTCATATCATGCATCTGTCGAAAAGATATTCTAGAAGCAACTTGAATTCCAACCTATAAAACTCCCGAAACTTTCTGGTTATGCAATCTGGTGTTGGGGATATAGGGGAAGCAATATATATCTCACTCAAAACTAACAATCCCTACATCCAAGCTGTATCCATCTGTCAACACATAACCAAGAAACCTTCGGAAATCGTGTACCTCAACCTTCGAAAAGCATCCGTTATACGAGTTATGGCAATACTCCCGAACTCCCGCCCCAGTACTGGGTGGTGTCGAGGTTATCTCACCAACAACTGCATAAAAGAGATTTTCGATGTCGGCAAAACTTAGGTATTCCAGAACTGCAACGATAAAATTATGACGACAACACCTCGGAGCTCAACTCCCCGGGTCAATGCCACATAATAGACAGGAGGCACCAAGAACAATGTTCTCGTCACAAAACCATCGGAACGATTCCAAGATACCCGCGTGATCCTAAAAAAATTAGTGAAATTTGAGGAGAGGAAAGTCAAAACATCTATGTCAGGAGACCTCACCAGAGCGACGAAGGGACTAAGGAGTAAAAAGAATCCTACTGTCCGATATACATAATCCTAAGACTCAAAACATTTTTGTTCTAGACTCAACAACGCCAGCAAACAATCAAGCAGGGGGCTCCTAAGTCGGGGATGGCTCAGATTACCAACTTGTAACACCCACGATGCGGCTATATCTCCCACGTGTCGAAGCACGACTTAGAGGCATAACCGCATTGTGGTTTTGTCGCAAGAAGGGTCATCTTCACACAATCCCATGTAATGAACAAGAATGGGATAAAGAGTTGGCTTACAATCGCCACTTCACACAATGAACATAAAATAAATCATACATCAATCAGAGTACACACATAGTCTGACTACGGACGAAGCCAAAAGAAAAGAAGATAACCCAACTACTAGATCCCCGATCGTCCCAACTGGGCTCCACTACTGATCAACAAGAAACAAAACATGGAAACGACCAAGGTCTTCGTTGAGCTCTCATCTGAGCTCGGTTGCATCACCTGCACTGGTATCATCGGAACCTGCAACTGTTGTGATAGTATCTGGTGAGTCACGAGGACTCAGCAATCTCAAAACCCGCGAGATCAAGACTATTTAAGCTTATGGGAAAGGAAGGGGTAAAGTGGTGAGGTTGCAGCAGCGACTAAGCATATATGGTGGCTGACATACGCAAATAAGAGCGAGAAGAGAGCAAACGGAACGGTCGTGAAGCTAGCAATGATCAAGAAGTGATCCTGAACTCCTACTTACGTCAAACATAACCCAAAACCGTGTTCACTTCCCGGACTCTGCCGGAAAGAGACAATCACGGCTACACACGCTGTTGATGCGTTTTAATTCGGATCTGGTGTCAAGTTATCTACAACCGGACATTAACAAATTCCCATCTGCCTATAACTGCAGGCACATCTTTCGAAAGATTATACCCTACAGGGGTGTCCCAACTTAGCCCATCAAAAGCTCTCGCGATCAACGAAGGATATACCTTCTCCCAGGAAGACCCGATCAGACTCGGAATCCCGGTTTACAAGACATTTCGACAATGGTAAAACAAGACCAGCAAAGCCGCCCGATGTGCCGGCAAATCCCGATAGGAGTCGCACGTACCTCGTTCTCAGGGCACACCGGATAAGTCAAGCTACGAGTAAAACCAGCCCTCGAGTTGCCCCATGGTGGCCCCGCAGGTTGCTCAGTTCGGACCAACACTCGAAGGAGCACTGG
>NC_057810.1:578638557-578642555 GCF_018294505.1 Triticum aestivum | reverse complement strand
GGGGGGGGGGCTTAAAATAAAGATGACCCTTGAGTCTGCAGAACCCAAGGGAAAAAGGCTTAGGTGGCAAATGGTATAACCAAGGTTGGGCCTTGCTGGAGGAGTTTTATTCAAAGCGAACTATCAAGGGGGTCCCATAAATCACCCAACCGCGTAAGGAACGCAAAATCCGGGAACATAACACCTGTATGACGGAAACTAGGGCGGCAAGAGTGGAACAAAACACCAGGCAAAAGGCCGAGTCTTCCACCCTTTACCAAATATATAGATGCATTAATAATATAAGAGATATTGTGATATCCCAATCATAATCCTGTCCACCATGGAGAAATCTTCAACTTCACCTGCAACTAACAACGCTATAAGATGGGCTGAGCAAAAGCGGTAACATAGCCAAACAACGGTTTTCTAGGAAGGGTGACAAGGTTAGAGGCTGACATGGCAATATGGGAGGCATGGTAAACAAGTGATAGGTAGCGCAGCATAGCGATAGAACGAAGCAACTAGCAAGCAAAGATAGAAGTGATATCAAGGGTAATGGTCATCTTGCCTGAAATCCCACAAGGAAGAAGAACGAGTCCATGAAGAAGACAAACGAACGTAGTCGAACGAATCCTCACAACTCCGGAACGAAACCGAAGCTAACGAGAGAAGCAAACCGGAAAGAAGAAAACAACATGGTAAACACACAAGCATAAACATGACATGATGCACAAACAAGTATGATGCATGTCCGGTTTAATGAGGCATGGCATGACAAAGTGCAACAAACAATACTACAAGTTAAGTGGAGCTCAATATGTAACGAGTTGCATATTGACGAAACACCACATCAAATTATTTAGTTTACTCTCGGTTAAGATACTCAACATATATTAAATGTTAATTAACATGGCAAGAGGTGAAGCATAAATAAACTAACTATTTAGGCAAGTTTAAGTGAGGCCGGAAACAAGAAACAACAATTCCGGAAAATCCCCACATGTCATTTAGCAACTTAATGCAAACACAGTTTTAAGCATTTAAATGTTGTTAACATGATGCGGATGACATATACAAGTTTTACGCATTTTTTTATGAAAAGGTTGACATAAGCATGCTATGAAGCATTTGGTCACCATGGTGGAACGAAAAGGGTGCCACGGCGGCGAAACGAAAATGGTGCCACGGCAACATATCCGAAAATGATGCCATGACAACATTTCGATCCCGGTAACTCGATTGAGATACCGATGCAAAAGAGAAGTGTGCGGATGTGTGGAACACGCAAGAGATGGGGAGTGATCCCGGATACCGGGTGTCCCACATGACTGCGGCATGGCAAACGAGGAGCGTGCAAAGACCTCTCTCGGACACGGTGCAAACACACGGTTCATCTCAGACAACATGCATTCGTCCACGGGCGGTCGTCATCTCGGGATTATACCTTTGAAGCGTGCGTTTTCGGAGCGTATCGAGTCGTCAGGGGAAGTAGTCGTTCACGGGTCGTAGTGGAAGTAGTTGTACTCGTGTCGTAGTGGAAGTAGACGTTCTCGCGACTGAAGTTGTACACGTCGGCGGTAGTCGAACTTGATGGTCTTGGCAACATTAGTTGTACACGTTTTTCGTAGATGTCCGGGGTCGTTGGTAGAGGTACACACGTTGTCGGGGTACTTGTCGGTCCGGTCTTGGTGTAGATGTACATGGCAAACGTAGTGGAACTTGGTGTTCCGAAGGGGTACTTGGTGTTGATGGTCCTGTAGTCGTACTAGGCATCCGGTGAACTTGGCGAAATCCACGAAGGCATCCTTGGGCGTTCCTGGTCCCATGGTCTTGGCAACGTCAAAACGGGCAGCTGCATACCACGGCCAAGGTGGCGCAACAAGGCACCGATGAAGGGGAGGACGGGCCCCGGGCGATGGAGTTGCTCCCGACTCGCTGGGTGCTCGAGGACACAGACGCTCGGGGCAGCGATGTGTAGGACGCAGGTGGAGGGCTTGCATCACGTGGTGGAACTTGGGGCACCGGCGACGGCGGCGCTTGGCGCGATGCAGGGCTCCGGCAGGCGTCGGAGAGGCTGGCAGGAGGTGGGACGAGCAGGGTGATGCGGATCCCGTCGATCCCCACCGAGATCGAAGACTGGCGGCAAGAGTTTTGGCGGGGAACCCGATGGAACTCGCGCTCCGGCGAGCTACTGCTCGTTGCCGGCCAGACGAAGATGGGTGGCCTCGGGACGACGAGGACTCGTCGGGGCAGGGAGGAGCAGCAAGGCGGGACGGTGGAGACTGGCCGACCAGGCACAGCCGGGAAAGGAAGCGCGAGGCGACGAGGAGGGGGCCGCGGGGACGGGACGAGGGCAGCAGGAGGGAGAGATGGTGGCGTAGCGAGGAGGAACAGAGGGGATCGGGCATGAGGCGCGAGAGCTCCTCTCCCTGGCTGGCTGCGGCATCGAGGGAGAGAGCGAGGGAGATGGGATCGGGCGAGGAGGCTAGGGTTAGGTAGCGGCGTCGCGGCTGGGCCTGAGAGGCCGGTTGGGTCGGCCCAGGTGGAGAGGAAATGGCCAGAGGCTTGGCTGGGCTCTCTCTCACTACTAAAAGAAAAGAAAAACACGGAGATTAAGAAAGAAAAGAAAGAGATGTTAGGGGAAGAAGTTGGACACACGGATAATTTTCCCGGGCTCACAAAAATGAGTTTGATCCAAGAAAAATAGGAAGACCATGATTGCAAGATTTAAATTCAAACTCATTTGAATTTAATTCAAATGGGTTTGAACTAGGACTTGATAAAAGGAAGGTCCAAAAATGTTCGGATTTTTGGTGGAGCTCCGGAATATGATAAAAGAATACATGGCAAGGTTTGAGACCAAACTTGAAGCAGAAAAGGAACGAAATTATTTTGCACGTGTGTTTATGGGTGATACCGAAACAATGGAATAATTTTATTATAGCTCCCTAATAATATTGAGAGGCTTTAATATGTTATAAAGAGAAATTACCATGTGAATTCCCTCGATTTAAATGGATCAACAAAATCCATACAATTTATTTAGAAGAGTTTTTAAAATTAATGATATGATGGCATGATGAAACGATGCAATGCAAGAGATGACATGATGCAATACAACAAGCAAATAAAACACACTGCGAAACTCGGAATAGCTAGAAGTCTTCTCGAGCGTCGGTCTCGGGGCGTTACAGTTCCTCTCTTCTTCTCGAGTGCTCTCGATTCTTTGATTCTTCTCTTGAGTTCTTGTTTCACCTCATCCATTTTTCCTTCCGTCTCGGTCCTAAGATCTCGGGACGAGATCTCTTGTTAGTGGAGGAGTGTTGTAACGCCCCGGATTCGATGCACCAGGTGTCTACCAGTTATTCGTCGTTGTTGCCATGTCATTTGCTAGCGTGTTGCATTTTGCCATGTCATCATTCACATTGTGTCATCATGTGCATTGCATTGCATCGCATACGTGTTCGTCTCATGCATCCGAGCCTTTTCCCCATTGTCTGTTTTGCGATCCGGCACTCCTATGCCCTCCGGCGTTCCCCTTTTGTCTCTTGTTGTGAGTGGGTGTTAAACTTTCTCAGAATGGACCGAGTCTTGCCAAGCGGCCTTGGTATAGCACCGGTAGACCACCTGTCAAGTTTCGTGCCATTTGGAGGTCGTTTGGTACTCCAATGGTTAACCGGGTAACCGCAAAAGCCTCTTTTGTCTTGCAGCCCAACACCCCTCCAAATTGGCCCAAAACCCATCCAAACCCCTCCATGCTCTCGGTTGTTCGATCACGATCGTGTGGGCGAAAACCGTGCCCCATTTGGACTCTCCTAACTCCCAGAATCTATAAATATGTGTCTCCCCCGAAATTTTCGCGGATGAATCACCCCAAACCCTAGTTTTTGCCCTCTGCGCCGCGCCGGACATGTCTGTCCCAGGCCGGACACGTCCGCCGCCGCCCCCTCGTCCAACCGCGATGCGCCACGTCGCCCCTGGCCGTCACCGCCGCCGCCGGCCCGTCGGGCCCAGGC
>NC_057810.1:578626893-578638213 GCF_018294505.1 Triticum aestivum | reverse complement strand
CCGCCTGCCCGGCATCCCGCGCCGCCGCTCGCCTCTAGCTCCGCCGGCCGTCGCGGATCCCCTACGCGCCGGCCGCCCCCTCGCCCGCGCCGGCCCCGTGCCTCTTCTCTGGCCAGATCCGGCCAGGGGTCGGCCGGATCCGCCCTCCCCTGGCTTCCCCGGCCTCTCCCTCGACCTCGGCCGCCGTCTCCCTCCTCTCCGGCCATCCTCGATTTCCCTGCAGGTCCAAAGGTTGCCCCAGTTTTCACTGTCCCGAAATATTTCAGCATTATCATGCCTTGTTCATCGCATCATATCTCCATGCATACTGCTCCGTTTTGTGCGTGTAATATGTCAAATTGTTCATCTCAACGAGCTTCATTTCATTCCATTGCACCATGTTCATTTTAGTTCAACTTGATGCCTGAATCATTGTTGCAAGAGTGCTTCACAATGTTAGTTCCTGTTTCTTATTAGAACATGCTCATTTGTCATTTTTGCCATGATTGATGTGTGCATCCTATGAGGTTGATGTCTCCATGTGTTTTGAACTATGCCATGCCATCTTTACAGTGGTGTATGCCATGTATTTTTGTGATCTCTGTGGTGACTAGTACAAGCATGCAAACTAGGCTTCGTAATGTTGCTGATTTTAGCCCCTGTTCTGCTGTTATTTTGATGCCATGTAAACATGATGCTACAGAGAGATCCATGCATATTTTGAGATACTTCAGTAAGGGTGTTTTGAACATATGGTTATTCTCTATCCATTCATGCCCCTGTTTGCAATTATGGAGTAGTCTAGCATGTCATTTTCGTGCTCTACTTTTGCTACAAAATGTTTCCTGGCAGATTGTTTACATGTTATTCAATTTTGCCAAGGTTGTTGTAGTTGATCCTTGCATGCTATGAACTTGTTCTTGCCTTGGTTTGTTTCATAAACATGTATTCTTGCGGATGCTATGCTTATCTTGTCATGCAATGACTTGTGGTGAGTGAATCAAGCTTGTTAAGTAGTATACTTGCTGTTACTGTTTTGCTAGGCTGAATCTGTTATTTCGTGATGCTATGTAAACCTGCTGCTACTAGTCATTCTATGCATAATCTGGAGATATTCACTAGGGGTGTTTTGTTCTACATGTTATGCTCTATCCATCCATGCCCCCGGTTGCAATTATAGGTTGCTGTAGTTTGTTGTAAACTTCCTCCAAAGTTGCTAAATAATGTTGCTGTCAGCCTGTTAACATTAAGTTCAGTTGTTGCCATGATTGTTGTTAGTGATCCATGCACCCTATGAACTTGCTCTTGCCATGCTTAGCTTCATAAACATGCCTTCTTACTGTTGGTAACTGTTGACACCGGATTTTGGCAAGGTACAAAAGGCAAGTAAGATGGCCTCGAGTGAAAGAGTTTTCAGCATGAAAAGTTTCAGGTCCCGAGTGGAATAACTTTGATGTTCAAGTCATCGACATCGGACCTCATCTTAGAGGCCGAAACTGTACTCCGAGTGGCAGAATTTAGTGCTCCGAGTGCTTTTCAGCCGATTACGCCTTCAAGACGTCCTCAGATGAATTAACAGTCTAAAGGAATTGTCTTCGTCTCGTCGAGGCAATCAATTTTGATATATAGATCATTTCAATCCGAATTTGTATGCAAAAGTTAGAGGCAATACACTGCAGACCGAACCTAAACGGAAATATGGCGCGAGGTACGAGACACCCTGTCTGATGGGTTGCACGAGCAATTCAGCCCTCAAGAAGGCCTTGAATCGAAAAACCTTCAACACAAGAAAGTTTCGTCTCATCAAGCCGATCGATTTTCATATATAATTCTTCTCAATCCGAGGTTGTATGAGACCTGTGGAGACAAATCAAGATCAGCCTATGTTTTCGGTCAAGTGAAAAGCTTACCATGCGAGTGAAAACTTACCGGTCGAGTGAAAGCTTGCCTTTCGAGTAAAAACTTACCGATCGAGTGAAAGCTTGCTTTTCGAGTGAAAACTAACCGGTCGAGTGAAAGTTTGACATCCGAGTGAAATATTATCTTCCGAGTGAAATATTCTAACATTCGAGTGGAAAAGCCAAGTTGGAAGATCCGAGTGAAAGACTCTAATGCCCGAGTGGATGAGCTCGAATCCGAGTGAAACTGAAGATGTGCCCAAAAGTTTATCAATATGACCTCGGATGGAGGAGTGTTCAATATGGAAGTTGTGCGTATCGTCAACACGGTAAACTTTGGTTTTGGAGTCATCATCATTAGAGATAGTATATGGCCTACAAATTTAATACAAGACTCGGATAATCCAGTCTGCTACGAGACTGAGTCCGACTGGAAGGTAAAGATGACCTCGAAAAGTATTCAAGATGGCCTTATTTGAAAAAGTGATCAACATAAGAGTTGTTTGTATCGTCGAGGCGCACAAGTTTGATATTTGGGCCGTCTTGATCAGAGATCATATGCAACCTCGACGGCCCGCACAAGAAGGAAGGCAGAGTTTGGGCCAGATTCAGACTGAATCCGAGTTGGAATAGAACTAGGACTCTAGGACGCGAATTGATGTAATATTTCTTGTAAGGAAAGCCTAGATGAATCCTTTACTTGTACAGGAAGTCCAGCCGCCTCTTATATATGTTTGGGGTGACAGTCGATTGAACAACACAATCGAACCAATCAATCTATTACACTTTTGTGTTCGTCTATCTTTATCCCCTACCCTTGTATCTTTCTTTCTCATTCTTTGTTCATTCTTCGCGTTGGAGGGCAGCGATCCATGAGGCTCTAGGGGCGAGCGAATCGACCTAGGGCATCCCATAGCTGCCGCACTCCCTGACGGGGTCCCTCCCGGGCGTGTGGGGTTTTGGGTCTTCAAAAGCGCCCGCCGACTGTCCTGCGTATCGCGCTGTTGGTCGGGTCTCCTTCGACGTGAGCTGCGGTGCATCACCCCCGGCGTCGAGGGTACACGTGATGTGTTCGTGTGTCAACAGTAACCTTGTCATGCCATGTTTTGCTCTGTGGTGAGTTGCACAAGCTCATCTACATGCCTACTTATCGTTGTTTCTGCCATGTATGAATCTGTCATATAACTTGCTATGTTTACATGGGTGCCATCATTTCTTCTGATCCTTTTGGCTCATGGTCAGTAAAGGACTTTTGATCTATGCATTTAGTAGATTCATGCCATGCCTTTGTTTGTCATGATAAGTTCCTGTAACATGTTGTTTGATAGCTCTGAACATTGCAACCTGATGTTAATTTCTGCAAAGTCTGAAACTGATATTATTTGCAATCTTGCCATGTGTGTTTGAGCATGTTCTAGTGATTTCTGGAGATAGCTCAGTGTTCATGTTTTGTAATGCTTTACCTGTACATCATGCCCATGCCTTTTGTTTTCATATTGTGGTACTGTACCATGTTGTTTTGGTGCTTGCAAGATGCCTAGTTGCTGTTTTGGACAACTTGTCCGTTAAACTTGTATAGCGTGTGTGTGTTGAACCGTTGCTCCGTTTTGAGTGTGCTCTATATGATACTTGCTTGATTTTGCATGTAGTTTCATATTAGCATGTTGAATCCATGTTTTGAGGTGTTTTCTTGATGTTTGTATGCATTTTGCATCAATGTCATGTTTAACTTGTTTTGCTCATAACTTCTAGGCCTTAGCCCCGAACTAAATGAACTTTATATGTAACTTGACTAGAATCTCGTGTAGATCATCTTTGTGCATCTTAACTTGCTGTTTAACAACTTGAACATAAGGTTTATTCAGATCTGGACCAATTTCGAAATTTGCATATGAGGACTTTCCGGAATTGTTATATGTTGCTTCCGGCCTCATTTAAACTTGCCTTGATGTGTTGTTCTTGTTTGCATCATCTCTTGCCATGACTAGCCTCATCTAGATTTGTCATGCATCATGCTTGTTGTGCATCATATCACGTTGAGGTGTGGTGTGTTTACCTTGTTGTGTGCTTCTTCTCGATAGTTCCCGTTTCGTTGCGATCATGAGGATTCGTTCGTCTACGCTTGGTTCGTCTTCATGGCTTCATCTTCTTCATGGACTCGTTCTTCTTCCTAGCGGGATTTCAGGCAAGATGACCGCTACCCTAGATCTCACTACTATCATTGCTATGCTAGTTGCTTCGTTCTATCGCTTTGCTGCGCTACCTATCTTTTGCTCATCAAGCCTCCCAAATTGCCATGAACCTCTAACCTTTGATACTATTCCTAGCAAACCATTGCTTAGTTATGTTACCGCTTTGCTCAGCCCCTCTTATAGCGTTGTTAGTTGCAGGTGAAGTTGAAGATTGCTCCATGACGGACAGGATTATGTTGGGATATCACAATATCTCTTATTTAATTAATGCATCTATATACTTGGTAAAGGGTGGAAGGATCGGCCTTATGCCTGGTGTTTTGTTCCACTCTTGCCACCCTAGTTTCCCTCATACCGGTGTTATGTTCCCGGATTTTGTGTTCCTTACGCGGTTGGGTGATTTGTGGGACCCCCTTGACAGTTTGCTTTGAATAAAACTCCTCCAGAAAGGCCCAACCTTGGTTTTACCTTTTGCCTCACCACCACCTATATTTCCCTTGGGAGTAATTAACCCAAGGGTCATCTTTATTACAGCCCCCCCCGGGTCAATGCTTGTTTAAGTGTTGGTCCAAACTAGAGCACCGTGCGGGACCATCCCTTGGCAACTTGGGTTACGTCGGTACCTGTACGCTTAGCTTATCCGGTGTTGCCCTGAGAACGAGATATGTGCAGCTCCTATCGGGATTGTCGGCGCATCGGGCGGTCTTGCTGGTCTTGTTTTACCATTGTCAAAATGTCTTGTAAACCGGGATTCCGAGTCTGATCGGGTCTTCCTGGGAGAAGGTATATCCTTCGTTGATCGTGAGAGCTTATCATGGGCTAAGTTGGGACACCCCTGTAGGGTATAATCTTTCGAAAGCCGTGCCTGCGGTTATAGGCAGATGGGAATTTGTTAATGTCCGGTTGTAGATAACTTGACACCAGGTACGAATTAAAACGCATCAACTGCGTGTGTAGCCATGATGGTCTCTTCTCGGCGGAGTCCGGGAAGTGAACACGGTTTTGGGTTATGTTTGACGTAAGTAGGAGTTCAGGATCACTTCTTGATCATTGCTAGCTTCACGACCGTCCCTTTTGCTCTCTTCTTGCTCTTATTTGCGTATGTTAGCCACCATATCATGCTTAGTCGCTGCTGCAGCCTCACCACTTTACCCCTTCCTTTCCCTTTAAGCTTTGCTAGTCTTGATACCCATGGTAATGGGATTGCTGAGTCCTCGTGGCTCATAGATTACTACAACAACAGTTGCAGGTACAACTTTTGCGATGATCATAACGCGAGAGCGATGCTTGCTTGCGTTGAATTCTTCTTCTGCTTCTTCGATCAGGGGATAGGTTCCAGGTCGGCAGCCTGGGCTAGCAGGGTGGATGTCGTTTGAGTTTCTGTTTGTGTTTCATTCGTAGTCGGATGATGCTCTTATGTATCGTGATGTTGTATTCGTGTGGCATTGTATGCCTCTTGTATGTATCCCCATCTATTATGTAATGTTGATGTAATGATATCTACCATGCAAAAGCGTTTCAATATGCGTTTCTATCCTTGGTGGGACCTTCGAGTCTCTTTAGGATAGTATCGCATATTGGGCGTGACAATAGTGCCGTCCACTTGCTCCATTTTTATGTAAGCAAGACTTTACACTCTTACGTGGGAGGAGTGCGAAACACCGCGGATCTGATTTTGATCGAGGGATAACTATTCCCTGCCAAATAATGGAGGATTTTTAGCGATTATAGCATGATAGTTAGGGCATCTCTGGAGCTGGCCCGCAAATTTACACCGTCATTTATCCGAGGACACTGATGGATGCCATCCAATATTGCCCGCATACCTTTCGACAACTATATGAACTAATGGGATGAAATTCGTGCAAACAGAGCAAATTTCAAATTAACCGGATGAAATTAACCGGATGAAATTCATTACATTTCGAAAAAATTTCCTACAAACTGGACGAAATTCATTACATATTTCGCACAAACCGTACTAAACCTACTGTAAACCTAATCTAAACGATCACCGGCGCCCGACCACCATGTCCGGCCTTGAACCCGAGAAAGCCGGCCATTGCCTTTGCCTCCTCCTCATCGGCCTCGATAACCTCCTTCTCCAGCCGGAGCACAAGGTTATGAAGATTTCCGCCTCCATGTCACCGTCAAGCGGCTAATCGGCCGCCGATGTTTACACCACAAAACTTGGCGTCGACTGAGTGGAGTAGCGGCGGCCTTCTCGGGACCAGAGCGGTGGCGACCTACCATGTACTACTCTTCCTCACTGCCGGTTGTGCCCGCGCACGCGCGCCGGCTTCGTGGTCGTGGCGGCGGAGGGTGGCTCGGGGGGGTGCCGGCGATCTCCTTCGTTTGCTCCTACGACAGTATGTTGAAGAGAGCTTTGGAGCGCGCCCGGAGCGGAGCCGCCGATGTCGCTCGTCTGCTCCTGTGATAGTACGTCCAAGAGAGCTTTGGAGCGCTAGGAGGCCATGGTTTAAGTGGTGCCAACAGAAGGAAGGGACCCGACGAGAATAAGTGTGGGTCTTTGGCTATGGCTGGGAGCTGGGGCTCAAGTTAATATAGCAGGCGAATGGTAATGAGCCGCGGCAGACGGATGGACAACTGGCGCCGGAGTAGATTCGTCGGGCGTGAATGCGGATGCTGCTTCAGTGACTTAACTGCAGATGCGTTTGGGTTACTAACATGTGAGCCCAACGGGCATCTGGCCCGCATGTCAGTGACACACCAATTGCACCTGCAGTTAAGTCTAGTGAATGCGGCATTGACATTCTGGAGAGACAGTGACCATTTCAGGCGGGAAGCGCGCGCTAGCGATGGAAGGGGTTTCGGTGTGCAGTGGCACTAAGATCGGTCGCTCATGATAGTACATATTCCGTACCATACTACCATAGTACCCTCTCTAGCTTAGGTTGTTTTATAGATTGTCATTGTGATTGACGATATACATGAGCAAGGCGGTCCGAGTATGACCGTTGGTGTTGAGCCAGGTGAATACATGCTCGGCGTTCGCGTAGGCCTCCATCAAACATCTAAACAGTAATGTCAGGCACTGCCGGGGCGCACACGTGATGGGCTCGCCGTTTGCGTTGCGCCATGAGTAGGACTTTAATTTAGAGGGCGACGTGCATGCATTAGCATCCTTTGACAGCGTGAGCGTGAGTGTCTGACGCGAAGTATTTCATTTTCATTTGGCTGACGAGGGTGCGTTGCAGCGACAAGTCTGTGGTTTGATTCCCCACATACGCATAATTTTTGTTTTTACAGTATTTCTTTCTCCATTCACAGGTAGGCTCGCGTAGATAGATAAAGAACACGAGCTGATGAGGCGCATGCGGACTGTTTGACTGGTCAACCATACAAATAGGAGCTATACGCTGAGCTAGCGACCGTGTAATCACCATATCTCGTATACAATGATCAAACTGAGCTATCAAGACAAGTTCGATGACCGCCAATGCATTTTACTCGGTAATAAATGACCACAATTGAAGGGGAATCCTAAATTGCTTCGTCTTCTGTCCTTGAGCTCTTGACAAACCAATGCACTATACGGTTGTCCGGCCACTCCACCCCCGAGCTCTGACCAAGCGTCGTTCATGCCACCGCGCCGCACACTAACCGGTAAGGCAGCGATGGCATCCCGCCGCGCCAAGTTCCTCGCCGCCCATGAACGCACACAAAATGGTAGGGAAGCGATGGCATCCCGCCGTGCCGAGTTCATCACCGCTCACGACCTCACAACTATGTGGGAGGAATTTGAAGATGCCAAGGCCGAATGGGCGGTAGAGCAAGAGTCGGCCAAAGCCGCACAGAGGGAGCGGAAAAGTCAGAAAGCACTCAAGAAAAGAGAGGCCCGCCGCCGCAAGAAAGAAAAGGACGCACGCGCTGTTGTGGAGAGGTCGGCGGAGATCCAAGCATGGTGGGGTGTCGCCGACAAAGCCGGGAAGGAGAACGACGGCGTCTGGCCAGCATGTGAGAAGTAGTAGTACTAGTAGTTAGTGTGTGTGTCTGTGTCTGAGTACGAGCATGTACCAGTACTACTAGTTACTACTGTAGTTTTTAGAGCAAATTACCAGTACATTAGCCTAGACTAAATGGAAAAATTCCTATCCTATGCATCAAATGGCATCTCTTTCTCTATAGGAATTGAGATGCATGTCATCTCACTTCCTATGATTTTCATATTCCTATCCTATGAACGAAAGGAGGCCTCTGTTGGAGTAAATACTGTAGCTAGGAGTACTGCTGGTACAGTAGTTTTCTTCAAGAAGCGGAATTCAATGAAGTCATGATGGTTCCTTCGTCCGAGCAACTTCAAAGTGGGAAGTGGGCCTGTGATTTGACAGCTCATTAGTCATTGTTACTGCGGCGCGACGACCTGGGTGACTCTCCCTTGGAGTTCTGCGTGCATGGCAAGTGGACCAGGATGGTCGACGTCCCACATGTGGGCAAACGGAAGTATTCTTTCCGATATCGAGGAGCAAGGAAACCGTGTGGTATAGTATCACTGTTGATTGGTTCGCAAAAAAAAATAGTATCACTGCCGATTTATAATTATTTTTTATTTCTGATGAATGCTAGCATTTCAACTCTTACGACGAAGGGTGCTAAACACAGCACGTGCTGGATGTCCCACACGTCAGTGAAAGGAGTGGGACATGAACAGCATGGTAGAGCCCATCGTAAAAAACATCGTGGTAGAGCGTCTCCACTTCTTCCACTTCTGGGTCGGAGACCACACGTAGTAGTACTTAGTGGTATGAACGATACAAAGTGCGACCTGGAGAGAAAGACACGTCTAGTTGGAAGGTCTCAGGGCATACACGTAAACAAATATAAAAGTTAATATGTGCCTCCAACTAATATAGTAGTAGTAGAGTACTTAGGCACGTACTCCATAACATCACCGTGCATTGCACGTACAACATTTAGTGGTAGTACGTAGTAAGAGACAAATGCCGCCCAAGAGTTCCCTTCTCGACCTACTTTTGGGTGTTTGGTAGAGTGTATGGAGGGTGCATGACTCCACACTAGTTTAGCACAAATACACTTGAAGCATGCATGAAGAGGGGTGTTGAGTTGAGAATGCATGAAGAGGGAACAACTATGTTGAGACGAGAACGCAACCAGACACACCTTGTATGCCATGGATGTTCATACCATTTGTGCCTTTCTACTTCACTTACTGCGCTAAATTACTCAGGTTCGTACGTCCACTCCTGGGTACATGTCCGTCTCGTAGTTCCAGTGCCACGTGTTCTTCATATAGATGGAACGATCGTTGCATAACACGTGCGCCTTGATCCTAGATGTCTTGCGTGTTGGAAAAAGGATGAACAAATCTCATGTAAAAAAATAGAGTGGAAGAACATAGATTCTCGACGACCGAGAAGGAGCAAGGAACCTCGTGGTGGAGCGTCTGCACTCATAATATTTAATATTATTCAGCGATATAAAATTAACCAATCATCTCCACAGTGGACTGGAAGAGTACGAAACACGGCAGCCTAGTGTAGTTACATCATACTAGTACATGGCTAACCCACGCTATCACCATATTTCTTGGCTTCCGTGTGACACCTATCTCTAGTAATCCAGCAGCCTGTATCGCTTCTCCCTCCTCGTCTCTATCAAAGTGCGGCAGGCTGGCATTTCTGACGTCTATTGAGGTCGGTTAACTATCACATGTTAGCGACATGCCAAGAGCATTCTAAAAAAAATTCCTTTCACGTTCCGTTTCCAAAAAGAAAAAAAATCCTTTCATGTACAAATTTGCATGTATGCTTTGAGCAACTTGCATGTCCTATACTACTCCTGTTTGATACTCTAACTTAGCTAGAGGTTAGACTAACTCATGACTAACCCCGAACTAACTGTAGCCAAAGAGGTGTATGGGTGACAGGGTTAGATTGACAATAAATGCACTTCATGGAGAGAGAAAAGTGATTTTTCAGTGGTCCCAATGAGAACTATCTCCAGTTAGCACCTCTTGGGTGGGATAGTTTTTTTTGGTGGGTTCGGTGCCACTTGCTCCAATTTAAACCCTCATGCTTGGATACTTTAGGGCTATTTGAGCCCCAACTAGCTCAAACTAACTCTAACCCATGGATCCAAACAGGGCCTATGGCCAGTCTCGACGTGGAGTAGTCGCGTGCATTGGGAAGCGGCGCTCTCTCGGCCGTCGCGCCACTTCAAAGCCGACGCTAGTGAGAGGTTGCCTCCGCTCTAGCCGGGCATTAATGCGGAACTGACACTCTAGGGCGGCATTGCCCGTTTCACGCGGGAAGCGCACTGGCAAGGGAGTATAGGTTTTGAACCGTTTCTGGTGTAGTAGTAATGGTAGTTTGCAAAACTACTCAATTATTTCAGTCAGTTTCCTAAGAAATTGTGGTAAAAAACGTTACTCCACAGCCCGCTTCCCTTCTCCTTCCTGCTCGTGATTTATGTGGCCATGTTAACGTGGTTGTGTCAAAAAAATGTCACTTCCTGCTCGTGATTTGCATTATATAAGTACAAGCAAGATTCTCGTGCATTGCACGGAACATCAATATGCATGTTTTTTACAAAACACCTATTGTGATTGACCCATGCAGGAGTAATCCCATGTATAAAAACTAATGATATCTTGAGAATTTTATCGGAAAACTGGTATCTCGAGAATGTCATCGAAAAAAATGAAAGATGAGAGATAAGGCGAGGAAGAGTGGAGCGTGGTGATGACTGGTGGTCGGAATGGGCGGAGGCATGGGGATGGATGGCGCCGGCAGATGGCAGCAGCCACCATGCATGCTAGATTGTTCCAGAGACTTATTCCTTTTTTAATTGCTGAGCAATGAGGTTGCGGGAAATAATGATGTGGAGAGAGGTGCGGGTATATTTTGTAAAATTATCATAGTTTGCTTCCTATCCGTCAAAATAGATCATACGGTCTGTATTACAAGATGGCAGGTACACCATCATCGCCAACTCGTTTTTTTATAAGGGTACAGATGATAAGTTTGCTGACTACTAAAGTAAAGTGGAATCTGTCCATGTTATGCAAGTAAATAAAGGTGATTGTTTATCATACGGGTATGGTTGGATGAAGTGTGGTAGGAACAAATGCTCCGCCTAGAGCATGTGTGTGTGAGATGGAGTCTTAGTGTGTGTGGTGTGTGTGTGTGTGTGTGAGAGAGAGAGAGAGGAGAGAGAGAGATGGAGTCTTAGTTTGTGTGTGTGAGAGAGAGAGAGAGATGGAGTCTAAGT
>NC_057810.1:578567539-578626486 GCF_018294505.1 Triticum aestivum | reverse complement strand
GGGGGGGGGGGTAGCTAGAAGGAGATTGTTAAGTGTGAGTGTGTGTTTTGCCCATCCAGGCGGAAGTTATGTGCACAAAAGAGGAGAACGATTCGATGTGGCGTCAGGATTGAGGGTAATTAACTACATATGGATATATAGAGACCTTGAACGTGCATGTGTGAGAGGTATACATGTATAGGTGCGATGTGTGTTTGCGCGCGCGCATGATCGAGATAAAAGAAAGAATCATAAGTCCTAAGATCAACGACATGGGAGAGACGGATCGTTATGACAATATGCATGCATGTGAGAATGCAGGCAAGAAGGCCCGACAATTGAGCATGTGTTTTTGTCTTTAAGAGATAGTGGCGTGGGCTGGAGCATGCATCTATGGCGAGCAGAGGGGGTGAGGCGCAATGATTGTGAAAAAGAGATCAACCTATAAATGCATATGTATGGATAGACATATATAGTGTGGGTGATAGGAAGCAAGACTCCGTGTGAGAAAGAAATGTTGACGGAGAAACTATAGATAGATACAGAGATGGAGATGCTAGCTAGAGAGACATCCATTAGTTTGGGTGTTGGAGATGACCGTCGGGTGGTTCAAAGGGTGAAGTTATATATGTGTGTGAGAGGGTGCTTGAATGCATGTAGAGAGAAACATATGTAGTGTGCGTGATAGGAATCAAGAGTGAGGGCGAGAAAGAAGGTTGATGGAGAAACAGATAAATAGAAAGATAAATATGCTAGCTAGTGTGTGTTGGAGATAGGAGTCGAGTGGATCAGAAGGCTAGGTTATGTGTGTGGGTGTGAGAGAGATAGAGAGAGGGTGCATGTGAGTCACATACAAACAGATATCAGAGAGAAATGAGATCCAGAGAGACGGAGTTTTGTGTCTGCGAGAGAGAAAGATATTTCACAATGAGAGTGATAGATAGAAAGACATATGAGGGAACCCAAGATATCTCTAGGGAGAGAGGGTGTGTTTGAGCGACATACAAGAGAACAATGGAGAAATATGAGACCCTGGGAGACAGAGTTTGTGTTTGTGTATGAGAAAGAGATATTGAGGAGGAAGAGTCATAGGTTCTCATATCTAAGGAGCGAAAGACATCACTGTATGAGGGGTGTGCGAGTGGCACACATGGGAATAGTTGAGAGAAATGAGACCCCGGGAGACAAAGTTTTGTGTTTGTGTGAGAGAAAGAGATTCCACATGGAGAATCATAGCTAGAGACACATAGCAGGGAGCGAGATATACTTAGAGAGAGATAGAGTGATGAAGGTCGAGGGAGAGAGTACCGTCAGTGTGTCACGAAGATAAAAGATCACTTTCGACATATAGGTAGCATGAGAGATGCCTGAGAGACGATGAACGCGTATAGATCCAGAGAAATAGTCCTAGATAAGCATGAGTTATAGCTATATGAGACGAATATCTAAAGCGGATTTAAATATTTAAACTGGAGATCACGACATCGATAATATCATAACGCAAATTGGTGTATCAAACATGCATATTCATTTGAATTTTGGTACACGTGTGATGTTATATAGTTTATCAATATTGGTGATCCATAGATTCTTCAATTACAAACAATGCATGGTTTATATGCAATTAATCTCTAAACGGGATTACACTATATGTTGTGTGTGTGAAACACATTATACATGTTTGAGAAGTTAAAAAAACCCGCATGAAACACACATTAATTGGAGACAGTTTGCGAGGAATGCATATATTGGATTTCAACATAAAGTGGTTTCAAATATTTGAAAATCCAAATTGATGGATACAACCTTATGAATCTGAGATCATGCCATTTGTAAACCATATTTATGTATAAATGGTGTTGTGCTTTTGAAAGTATATATAAAAAATGATGTATATAGAATGTAATTCCAATTAAAAATGGATCCTGCCCCAAAAAAATAGTAGAATACAAACGGGATTCGAATGGAGTTGGCACGGTAAATGTGCACTGTGCAAAATTTGAACGAAGCGGGGAAAGTCGCAGTAACTGCCCAAAACCAAAATCTGCGAGATGGAAATCACTACTGCCTATCCCTGCCATGCAAATCCTATCTGCTGGATTTCTATAGGTTTCGACATGGGTAGGTTTGTAATTTCACCCAAACGTGATGTAACCACCTCTCACCCAGATACATACATGGTGGGCGCCAAAACACAGTGTGCCCTTGGCCGAAATCGAATCCCTCCCTGATTCATATTCATACACGGTGGGTGCCAAAAACAAACTCTCATCGGCAAATATTCGATGTATGCGAGATTACCGTTCTATCCCCAACCGACTAATGTTGCTGTGATGTAGTAGAAATTTGAAATGAGGGCTAAGTCTATAAATTTCCTCACATTTGAGACAAGCGCGCCCTGAATACATGGTGCCCCCCTTCCTCTCTACCTCCCTTTTCCCCAATCGTACTCCGTGGGTGCCAAAACACCCTCTCCACCCCACCCTCCTCCATCCGCCGCCGTCCGCCACCCCATCCACCACCGTCCTCCTCCACCATGCCGGAGCTGATACCCCGACGCTGCCGTCCATTACAAGAGATCAACCTCTCTCATACATGCTGAGGGAGCCCCAGATTAGGGGGTGTCCGGATGGCCGGACTATAACCTTTGGCCGGACTCCTGGACTATGAAGATACAAGATTGAAGACATCATCCCGTGTTCGGATGGGACATTCTTTGGCGTGGAAGGCAAGCTTGGCGATACGAATATGTAGATCTCCTCCCATTGTTACCGACTATGTGTAACCCTAGCCCTCTCCGGTGTCTATATAAACAGGAGGGTTTTAGTCCGTAGGACGAACAACAATCATACCATAGGCTAGCTTCTAGGGTTTAGCCTCTCTGATCTCGTGGTAGATCTACTCTTGTAGTACCCATATCATCTATATTAATCAAGCAGGAGTAGGGTTTTACCTCCATCGAGAGGGCCCGAACCTGGGTAAAAACATCGTGTCCCTTGTCCCTGTTACCATCTGCCTAGACGCACAGTTCGGGACGCCATACCCGAGATCTGCCGGTTTTGACACCGACATTGGTGCTTTCATTGAGAGTTCCTTTGTGCCGTCGCCATCAGGAAGGATGCCGCATCCCGTCTTTAAAGACGGCGCTATCGCCAAAGGAGTTTTGGCTATCGGCCAAACTCTCCGGCTAGGCGGTTTTCTTATGACCGCCTGTTCGGCCGCCGCGCCGATGATGACTTCTCGGGTCATCGAAAGCAATCTCCACGTCAACTCCGGACTCGCCGAGAAGTTAGATCCGATTGAGCTCTCTTCCTTAAACGAGCTCTTGGATCGCATCGCCGCCCTAGGAGTCGCTACAGACTACGATCAGATTGGGCTTAAACCTGATCCGAGAGAGATTGACTCTCCCCAGGTCACCCACCACGTCGAAGTGGTGGAGGAACAATGCGGCAAATCTTCACCCATCCTAAGGACCAGATATGTCCAGATTCCCGATACCTCCAAGCCGGATACCCGCGGAGGGGAGGACGTCACTCAAGCCCTGAACCTAAAGTCAAGCAGTGGGCTAGACCCATTGGACAACATCCAAGAACCCAAGCTTCCGAGTTCGGAAACTTCTTGGCCCCTGAGTCTCAGATTGGGCGAGGTTCCAGATTTAACTCCACCCGCCCACCCAAATATAAGGGATCTATCCCAAATTCGGCAAGAGCCCACAGAAACAGTACACCATTACACCATTACCTGAGGACTAAAATGAGGCACGCTGCATAGTGCGGCGATCTAAAGCCTATAAAGTCCATGAAGGAGAGCTTTATAAGAAAAGCATCACCGGAGTCCTTCAAAGGTGTATCTCCGAAGAGGAAGGGAAGAACCTTTTGGCTGAAATTCATGCCGGACTCAGCGGGTACCACGCCGCAGCCCGGGCCCTTGTAAGCAAGGCCTTCCGTACTGGATTTTATTGTCCTACGGCCCGGGCAGATGCTCAGGCCTTAGTCCAATGATGCGTCAGCTGCCAATTATTTGCTAACCAAAGCCATATGCCACCCACCGCCCTCCAAACTATACCCATCACCTGGCCCTTTGCGGTCTGGAGGCTTGACATAGTTGGACCCCTTAAAGGGGGAACCCACAAGCAAAAATACTTATTGGTCATGGTTGACAAATTCACCAAATGGATAGAGGCCAAGCCTGTCAAGACGGCCGAATCCGGACCAGTGATAGACTTCATATCAGGGGTCGTACACCGTTACGACGTCCCCCACAGCATCATCACTGATAACGGCACGAACTTTACGGCCGACGAGGTAAAACTCTAGTGCAAAAACATGGGCATCAAGCTCGACTACGCTTCAGTCTATCACCCACAAACTAACGGTCAAGTCAAGCGGGCAAATGGTCTAATCATGAGCGGCATCAAACCCAGACTAGTGCGGTCCCTCAAGGAATCTAACACACACTGGGTAGAGGAGCTCGACTTCGTACTCTGGGGGCTGCGGACCACGTCGAATCGCACTACCGGATTCACACCATTTTTTATGGTATACGGCACAGAGGCAGTCCTGCCCTGCGACATAATTCATGACTCACCTCGCGTGCGCATGTACGAAGAAAGAGAAGCCGAACTCGATCGGCCGGACAGTTTGGACGCATTGGAGGAGGAGCACGACGTGGCAAAAGCCCGTTCTGCATTCCATCAATAGCAGGCTCGAAGATATCAAAGCAGAGAAGTACAGGCCAAAACTTACAATGTTGGGGAATTAGTTCTACGCCTGCCGGACAAGAAAAAGGACAAACTCAAGCCCAAATGGGAAGGTCCCTTCATAATCGACCAAGTCCTGAATGGTGGAGCATACCGTCTGCGAAATGCATCGGATAACCGACCCGAGCCGAACCCATGGAACGTAGCACGCCTACAAAGATTCTACGCCTAGCGCCGGACTCTGTGTTCGTCTCCTTCTTTTGTCTATTTTTTACACATTAGCTGTCTTATATTTCTCTCCTTCTCCCTCCTTTTCTATTACAGCCTTCTAAGGGCTCGTTTGTGCCCCGTTCGCACACAATTGACGCGCTATCCGCGCTCATTATACCTGGGGGATTCTTTAACAGAAGCTTGTTCATACGACCCTCATGCCCAACACATGTGTCACACTTCCGCATGTACCTTTTATTCACCATTATATGCATCAATATGACTTAAGTTTTGGCCAAGCTGGGTTGCCTGGCACCTGTGCTTACCCCTACGTTCCCGATTGTTCGGCTAGGTGGTAAAGGGAGCACCTCTGCGATTGTTACTGGCGGGTCAGCCGGATGTGTACCTCAGACTGGGTGAAGCCGAAAGCTAGCGTTCTTAAGGGAATATTCGGTTGGTGAACTAAAAGATGATTTTTACCTCGTTTATTTATCCGCCCCCAGATGCTTTTCTACTTTTTTTGCAGTCCGGACATGCACTTTAGGGCATGCCTCCCAGGGAAAGGAACCCCTAACGGAACTATTCTCCCTGGAAGATGTTTCTTACTAACCATGTAATATAACATAACTAGTTGGGCACTTGTCTGATAAAGCACTGATGACCCCTACGCCTGGCCTCCATGCAAGCCCCGGTTCTTACATAACCGAGAGGCTATTCGGACACACTCCCGACTATCAGGTCCCAAGGTTGAAGCGAAAAGGACCGCTATGACAAACGATCTACAATCCGGCTAGAAGGCATTTTACATGTCATTTTAAATTACATAGTCAATTTGACTGGGTATATTCCTCTTCAATACCATCCAACAGGCTGTCGAGTTTACAGTCCTGTTGGGAATATTTTGTGGCCAACACTACCTGGCCGTACACTAAACTGACAGGGATCTCCTTCCCATCGGGCCCCACAGGTCCGACCTCGGCCATGTGGTTTGGGTCAGCCTTCGTGTACCGCGCCTTCACCATGGCCTAGGCTTCCCTGGCGCCTTGAAGGCAGGCCGATATCTTCCATAATCGGAAGCACCGCCGCGCTCCCTTCAGCTTCTCTGCAAGCTCTCCAAGGCCTTCGGGCACGGAGATGGACGGCCACAAGGCCTGGGCGATGCCTTGCATCACCTGTCGGACTCGTTCATGCAGTTGTGAGAGCTCAGGAAGAAGGTCACCCGTAGAACCGGGCATTTCCTCCGCAGGTCGACCTGTCAGCATACCGACAGACATAACTGTGTCAATTCAACTTCCTCGCCGAACTCTTCTTTTCATAGTTCGTTCAAGCACTTACTAAAAATGCCGCGTCGAAGCCGCTGATTCTCCTTCACGGAGTCCGAGAGCTGAGGACGAACATCCTTTAGTTCCTCGCCCAGCTGGGTGTTGGCATCTTGAAGCTTGTTCTTCTCTTGACTTACCCTCGTAAGCATGCTCTCGCCGGCCTTTAACTGGCGCAGGAGTTGCTGCTTGTCCGGATCCAGTCCGGCGGCATCTGCACTGTTATTGTCAGAATTGCACACATGCCGCACTTCACTACATACTTATCTTTCGAAGCGTATATTACCAGAGGGGGTCTCATTGGCCTTCCCTGTTGCGGCTAGTGTGGCCTCAAGTTGGGCTTTGCACTCTTCCAGCTCCTGGGACAGCTGGGTATTCTTTTCTGTAAGATCCTCCATAACAAATGATCCTTAAATCAGTTATTCTAACTGTTCAAGTCTCAGGGGCTACTGACATATATAACCATCAAATTTTCTCACCCGTATGTCTTTTACATACTGCTCTGTGGCTCTGGCTAGACCATTTTGGGCGGCACAGATGTACGCATCTCCCATATTTAAGGCGTCCAACGCCTCTTGGGAAAAACAAGCGTCACGAAGAATAGTCCGGCGACGCCTGTGGTTCATGGTACTCTCCACCTCGGAATTGGTCGCAGATAGCCCGTCCGCGTCCTCTGTCGGAGGAGCGTCTGGTGCGCGCCCCGTGTTCGCCTCCGCTTCTGGACCCAGCCTTGAATCTTGGCCGGTGGATATAGTCCGGCGGGCGCTCTTCTTCTTGAAGAGAGCATGAGCGTTAGTGTGCCTTGAGGGCATAAACCCTGGGCATTAAAGTTGCACGCCGTACTGTTGGGCCGGCATCTTGATCCGGTCTGCACTTTGTTTTAGCCCGCTGGGCCTCGATGGCCCTTGTTGGCTAGACACCGTGGGCTCGGCCCTCCGCCTCAAGGACTTCCCCTGCAAAAAATGCCATTGGTATACAGCGATCAAAAATAAGCACGGATGGATCCTCTTGAAAGTACTGGGACTTCGGTCTCGGTTACCTTTGAGGCTGGAAGTAGTCCGGGATAATCGGCCGTAATGGCCACCAAGGTGTTGTCCTTGCTCAATTGATGAAACACCCCATCAATCAGCTCCACACATAAGTCCGGGTCCTCTTGGGAGTCCGGGTCGAGGGACCGTTCCGGGTCCTCGGGTCCTTGGAGGAGGGTTGTTGGAGGAGGGTTGTTTATCTCCTTTACAGTCTGGCGTAGCTCCTGCGTTAAAATTGCTAGACTAAGTACTTAACTATGGGAATATGAAAATGGATAGGCAAGTGAAAGTGTTCGCTTACCCATCTTGGAGGATTGTACATAGAAAATCTGCCCCGTGGGTTGACACGGAGGAATTCCTCCTCTTCTCCCTTGTACAAAGCGGACAAGATCTTCGTTAGAGTGGCAGCCGAATCCGGCCCCTTGCGACCACACCGCGTGGCGTCGTCCTCCCCGTTGAAATCCCACATGGGGTGGCCTCTGTACTGAAGCGGCTACACCCCCTGCGTAATGCATGTGGCCATGACCTCGATCATGGTCAGTCCGGACTGAGCTAACAACCTTATCCGGCTCATCAGGTAAAGGATGTCCCTATCATTTTCCTTCTGAGGGCTCCGTGGACGCCAGCTCAGGCGCTTCTTCAAGGGAGCATTATCGAACTCAGGGAGGCCGATCCGTACAGGGTCCAGCAGGGGACATCTTCTATATAAAACCATTCTCAAGGCCAGTCCTTGGACACCTTCTTTGGGGTTCCGGATAGATATCCGTTCCCGGTGATGTGCCATAGTTCGGCTCCGCCCACTTGATATATCGACCCCTCCTAAGAATGGGGCACGAGGCAGAACAACTTCTTCCACAACGCGAAATGGGCCTCGATGCCCAAAAACAGCTCGCAAAGGGCTACGAAGCCCGCAATATGCAATATGGAGGCAGGCGTAAGGTTGTGTAACTGGAGGGCATAGAACTCCAGGAGCCCCCGGAGAAACGGATGAATTGGAAATCCAAGCCCTCTTATTAAATAAGGGACAAGGCATACCCGCTCTCCTTTGGAGGGATTGGGGACACTCTCCGCTTGCTCTCCGCCATTATAGGTGGCAATCCCGGCTCGAACTGGGACCATGTATGCTGGAGGGAGGAGCCCCTTGGTTTGGAGCGCTACTAGCTCGCTGTGCGGGATGGAACACCTCTCCCAATCTCCAGGCCGAGGGCTGGAGGGGTGAGAGGAGGAGCTGCGTTGACCGGCCATGATGGAATGGATCTCTGTCTAATGCGCTCTGATGAATGCTCACAGAGGGAAGATGGTGTGATTCGGATCTAAATCCCCGCCTCTTTTATAGGCGGCCCATTTGCGCAGCTAGTGGGGTAAATGAAAAAACACCCTGTCTTTTCGCATTCTTTTGACACGTGAAGATGGCCATTATTGGGCGCAGAAGCCAAGGAGCGTAACATTCACCAGAAGCCGGACACTATTCGATAGGTATATGGGATTTGGAGAAGAACCCGCCTTGCAATGCCGAAGACAAATCTGCGTGCCGGACTCATCGTCATTGAAGCCTGGTTCGGGGGCTACTTAGGGAGTCCCGGATTAGGGGGTGTCCGGATGGCCGGACTATAACCTTTGGCCGGACTCCTGGACTATGAAGATACAAGATTGAAGACTTCGTCCCGTGTCCGGATGGGACTTTCCTTGGCGTGGAAGGCAAGCTTGGCGATACGGATATGTAGATCTCCTCCCATTGTAACCGACTATGTGTAACCCTAGCCCTCTCCGGTGTCTATATAAACCGGAGGGTTTTAGTCCGTAGGACGAACAACAATCATACCATAGGCTAGCTTCTAGCGTTTAGCCTCTCTGATCTCGTGGTAGATCTACTCTTGTACTACCCATATCATCAATATTAATCAAGCAGGAGTAGGGTTTTACCTACATCGAGAGGGCCCAAACCTGGGTAATAACATCGTGTCCCTTGTCTCCTGTTACCATCCGCCTAGACACACAGTTCGGGACCCCCTACCCGAGATCCGCCAGCTTTGACACTAACACACGCCTTCGGACCGGGATCCTTGCATCCCATCCTCTCGCTTCATCCCCGCGGTTGTCCACCTTGTCGGCGCCGCTCCTACGACCCTCTCATCCACCGTGCCCTGCCGCCACCGTCTACCCTCCTAGATCTACTTCCATGCCGCCGACAGCCATCACTACCACTGCACCATCAAATTCTTAGCAGATGCGTACACGACGCCGCACCAGAGGCGGTACTCTTTCATATCTGCTCAACTTATTTATCGCAGCAAGAAAATAGATCGCCACTGCTTTACTCTGATTTCTAGTCTTGGTTGCGAAGCTACCTTTATCCGGTTTTCACCTTCAGATCCGCCATGGAACGCTCAACACTATACTCCCAATGCTTATGGTTTTCCCCTTTCATATTCCACACTAGTTAAATCATAGTAGACTAAATTTCAAAATTGGGTCAGTCGATTTTTCAGAGCTTGCCGGAGTTTGCCTGTGCGATCCAAGGGGCTCGGGTGGTTCTGGGGCCTCGCCGAATGAAGAAAACTCGACGCGGGTGGGGTGTGGGGGTGGCGGAGGAACACAGGCAGTGGGGGCCGGTGGTCCGGCCGGCGGCCCGTGCGGTGTTCTGTATGGGAAGAATCAGAGACGAGGAAGAAGAAGGGTTAGGAGACGTAGGATCTTCATCCAACCGCCCGAACTGGTCGAGAGACAGCTGGGAGTTGCATTCTTAATGCGCTCTGGTTCATCATGTGTGGGCACTTCCCAACCAACATTTCATTATCCAAAATCTGATTGCTCTTCTTTACCATGTTCGATAGTGCTGGCCTGTACGTGATCGATAGGCTTTCAATTACTAGCGGCAATACAACACCGTATTTTCAAGCCAGTTCCACTTTCTCGATTTATATATTGTGGTTATGGTGTACCCCTGTTATGTACACTATGATCTGCCTAGTTGCTGTGTTCTCTTGTTATCATGGTTTGGCAATAAACTCTCTATACAGTATATTATGAACCTATCATCTGCCAGCTATCCTTACTTCTAGAGCCTATTTTTGTGTGTACTTGTGCCAGATTATATAAATGCACGCACGATATTACAGCACACATGAGCTCTCTCATCAGAATCCAGTGATAGCACATAAGTGTTTACAGGGGCGCCCCTATATTAGAATATCATCTGCATTACAAAGATAATCTCACAACTATTTATGTTTTCATGGTTCTCAGATATTATATGCAATTACAGTGAATATCAGAATCCGCGCATCAGAAGAATATTGTGGAACACTGCAATGACTTAAAAAATTGGCACCAAGGCATTGAGTGCCATTCTGGATGCAATGAAACTCGTACGCTCCCCACTTGTTGATTCTTGTTCAGAATATCATCCTAATGACTATTCTAACCTCGAGGAGTCAAAGGCAGATGGTCTGTCCTGTTCACCCATCAAGGTGCATGTTCTAATTTGGCAAGGTTTTATTGATTGCGCGTATCTTGCATATGTTTTCTTGCATTTCTTCTACTTTGTTGCACCACCATCTGCTTAGTTTACTCAGCATATAACTCGAGATGCCATGCCCATCCATTATCAATACATATTCCATCTGTCGTCATACCATGTTTTTCCACTCAAATGATGTTCTTGTGCATCAGACATCAAAAAGGAAGAGGGTGATTGCTGAACCTGGAGGAGCACCAGCAAAGTCCTTGAAAAATGTGGTGGTGCCGGAGAAATCAGATGACGCCCCACTTATATTGGTTGTACAACTGGTGACACAAAACATAGGACCGACTCTAGCAGACTGTACCCATACTTCACTGGCCACACCACTAGCCCCACCACACAGGACCTGCACTCCAGCAAAAGGTATACCAATTTCATTTGTCATAGCACCAGCCATACCACAGAAAAATCCCACTCCAGCAAAAAGTACAGCAAGTCCACCGGCCGAAGACCTATCCCAACTGCAGAGACGGCCAATTCCTGCAGATTGGAACCCCATTCCATTTATTCCCACTTTAAAAGACAATGCTTTCAATGTTTTTAGGGACTATGTGCATATATTCCCATCATGGGAAGATTATAGTGAAGACAAACACCATTTCCACATCTTCCTGTCCAACTTACGTGTAAGTGCTATTATTCATGGTTATTATTTTCCGGTTTTCTGCTGATCGAACACATCAATGATTTACATTACATTGTTGTAACGAGGTGAGGGTCAATCTGGATAGTCATGACGAGCAAAGCGTGCTTGTGCTTTTCAAGGAAGCATTGCAGCAGTATCGGTGTTACCTGAGGAAATCACATTTTGATGGCAAGTCTATAAACGAATTTCCGGTGAAGTCTCCTGTGATAAATTTAGAAGACATTGAATGGAAAAACATTGTTATGCACTGGTCTTGTTCCCAGGATGAGGTACTGTCTATGAAATCACATGGCAATTTGAACTTCTACTTTTCCGCATGTGCCTTATGGATCTTTTTTGCAGGAAATCAGCTCGAAGAAGAATTCCGGTTTGAAAAGAACGACAGGATATCGCAAATATGCTGCCTGCTGCTTTGCTCTTGTTAGTACCTGTTGTCCTGTATCACTGTACTTGCATACATACTAGTTCATTATGTGACAGCAGTATGCATGATAGCTTGCTTATCAATTGTTCGCTCCAAATTATCTGATTTGTATGAATGGTTACATTAGTGTAGAATATATCCAATGCCAATGAAATTTTTAGCTCTACATTGTTCTTGTAAGTACATGCTGTCCTTTATCAGTGTACTTATATTGACAGGTAGTTGTTCATGAACCATCACTCTGCAGCTTATTTTCCTTTGCCCTCCATTTTCTACACATCAGATCTATATTTAGTCTTACCATAAGGTTGGTACTGAAGAAGTTTAGCTGTGCATTGCTCTTGGTTATGCCTTTTGCCTGTATCGCTGCACATACATTTATAGCTACTTGGTTATGTAGCATCACTCTTCATCTTATCTTAAATATTCTCCATTTTTCGTATATTATCACATATATATTTACTCTTTGTAGAATAAAGGCAATGCTTATGAAGAAGATTTTGTGCTAAACTTCTTGAATTGCCCCCCCCCACATCAGCATGGACAAGGGCTTTATAGAGCCTGTCTTCACCAGTAATGTAAGTTTGTCCTTCTCAAGCCTTCAAACTTTGTTGTGTATATTTGGTTAGGCATGACAGCAACAACTCTTTATTTTTGGTGTTTGCATCAAATTGCATGTTTAAAGTTTATTATGTAGTTCATAAATAAAAGTTTGTCCTTCTCAATTTAAGTTTTCAGATGTACAACCAAGTTCCTTCTTCATACCATGTAAATTAAACTATTAAGAGCAAGTGATCTTCTTTTGCACTGCATGTATGCTTCTGTTCTTCATCCGTAATCCAGTGGTGTGGTGAACCTACCCACTACAGCACAATGTCATATTCTGCAATGTCTTAACTATGAACAATGTCATATCATTCTACTATTATTTAAACCGTCTCTTTATTTGCCAATCTGAAATGGGATAAATTGACAGCACACTAACCATTGATACTTATGAGTTCTTGATCTGTAATCCAGTGGTGTCGTGAAGCTGCCAACTCCTTCACAATGTCATTTCCTGCCATGTCTTGACCTGAACAATACCATATTGTGTTACTGCAATTTTAAACTGTGTCACTTTATTCATCAGTAAGAAATGTGATGAACTATCAGCACTGATACTTTTATGTGCGAAACCTGTCATCTGTCTGCTTGTTTATCTTTCAGAGTGAGGAAGATATAAGTGTTGAACAAGCGCAGTCTTATCATCTTGCTCAGCTGCTTGCGCTGCAGCTCCCCAGCAGGGCTAACCTTTCTTGAACTCTATTGAAGTGATGTCGGTTTTGTATATTATTTTGTCGGCGTGTTTATTTGCACTGGTGGCAATCTTTGATGCCCAGTGTATGTAATCTGCTGTCTGCTTGTGCTTTATTATCATAGTGGCGAACTTTGATGCCCGGTGGATGTAATATGCCGTAATTTCTTTATTGTATAGTCTAGGTTTTTTCTTATTCATGATGCTATAGTTATTTTACTATATATATGTCCTGTCTTCGTAGTAAACCGGCCAAACCGTAAAATTACGGTACATAATCGGGCCATCATGCAATCATGATGTATGATCCGCATCATGGGCCCCGTCAAACTAGCCCACTAGTAGATTCGGGCCTTTAATAGGCCGAGTAACCCCCGGCCCTCTTTTCGCAAGAAAACTCAATGGGCTTTTAGGAGGCTGAGATGTAGGCTAGGCCTGAAACGTGTCGAATAGCTCACGGGCCGGCGGCAGCCCGAAATGGACCCCAGCCCATGATTGTGCGAATCAATTCATGGGTTAACAGGGCAAAGTTGTCTCGCTCCTTGTTTGGCCCAATCAGATATCGGCTGCGAGCAGGCCGGATGCAAACCGGACCGTAGTTAGGCCCAACTATATGACGGGCTTTTAACAGGCCGAAATTAATATAGGTCCGAAATGTTAAATGGGCCCTTAACAGGCCGAAACTAATATCAGGCCGATTTACTAAATGGGCCTTTATCAAGTGGGCCCGAAAGCATAGCGTCCAGTTAACGGGCCAAATCTGATATGGGCCATAATTGAGCCCAAAGCCTCTTAAAGGGCTGGACCTGATCTGGGCCGTGATTTGGCCCATAAAGTGGGACGCTTTTAACGGGCCGGATCTTATATGGGCCATTATTAGGCCCGGAACATGGCAGGCCATTAGTGGACCGGATCAATTATGGGCCGGCATTCGGCCCAAAACATGGCAGCCAGTTAATGGGCCGGCCTACTAGGGTCCTCAAAATCTTGTGGGCCTACAGCTGGGCCGGCCCATTAAGGTCAGCGCAAACTCGTGGGCCTTTAGCTAGGCCAGCCCAATATGATTCGCAAGAATTTTGTGGGCCTTTACCTGGGCCGGCCCATTATGGCACACAAAAATCTTGTGCGCCTTTACCTGGGCCGGCCTATTATGGCCCGCGAAATCTCATGGGCCTTTAGCTGGGCCGACCCATTAAGGTCTGCAAAATCTCGTGGCCTTTAACTGGGCCGGCCCATTAAGGGCCGCAAAATCTTGTGGGCCTTTAGTTGGGCCGGCCCATTTAAACATGATTGGCCGTGCCACGTGTCGACGTATCATAGGCACCTTCTGTCCAATGAGTGGATGACATCTGTCCCAATGATGAGCCGACACGTGTTTCCTCCAGCCAATGATGATTTTACACGTGGAAAATCCCCATTGGCCGGGGCTGTTAACGGGTTATCGGATCCAAAACCCGACCCGATAGCTTAACGGCGTTCCGTTATGGTGGATGCCATGTGTCAGTCACCCTTGACGAAAGCACTTCTGTGACGCGCGATTTATCATCATGGAAGTGGACACTTCCGTGATGATAATTTTGGTAATGTCATGGAACACTTCTATGACAACACAGGTATGACTATCTTGATTCTGTCATAAAATCGTCATGGATGTGCATGCATGATAAAAAACGCGACCTACTGTGACAAACACGTATCATCACGGAAGTGTATTTTTTTGTAGTGACTGCTCACTGTTCATCCACCCCCACCCCCACCCCACAACGCTCACTTTTCATCCAAATTAACCCCCCTGCAACACTCACTGTTCATCTAGAGGCAGCATCGATCGGCTTCAGTTAGCAGCAGTAGCAAAGGAATCGATTGATCGCTCAGGTTCAGTAACGCGTAGCTTGCAGTGCAATCGCTCGGGTTCAGTTAGAGCCCAACGCCTCGCTCGGGTTCAATTAGAGTCAACGCCTCACACACACGCACGTACGTGTACAAGAGAACGCGCATCGCTCGGCCCCCGACCACCCACCGTAACCGGGAACTCGCCAAAATTTTCCTCGCCCTCGCTTATACCACGATTTTTTCCATCATGGACGGCCCAAAGAATGTCATGCAGCTGCGTCTCCGGCCCGCCTAGGACGAAAAGCCAATTTTCTGTCATGATTTTTTGTCATAGAAGTAGGAGCCCACCACATCTATGATGATACCGGGTTTTATCACAATTATCGTCATAGAAGTGTCATAAGTATGACAGAAAATAATTTCGTTCGGCCCAAAATGTAACGGATGTGTCTTTTTTTGTAGTGGGTAATCTTGATTTGATATTCTATGCAAGGAAGAATGAGTGTGTCATGCTTACCACAACTAAGTGTATATATGTTGTTTCCTTTAGCTCCATTATTATGAAAGGCAATGATGAATTCCATGAATGTTTTGTATTATTGTTTCAATATGAAATTGAAATTGATAGACTATTTCTTGAATCACTCGTATCTTAATATTCATGCCATGATTAGATTACAAGATAAAGATTATGCTAGGTAGCATTCCACACAAAAAATATCTTTTTATCATTTACCTACTCTAGGATGAGCATGAATTAAGCTTGGGGATACTGATACGTCTCCGTCATATCCATAATTTTTTATTGTTTCATGCGAATATTTTATCCACATACTTTTGACAACAATTTATATGATTTTCTTGGACTAACATATTGATCTAGTGCCCAGTGTCAGTTCCTGTTTGTTGCATGTTTTTTGTTTCACATAAAATCCATATCAAACGTAGTCCAAACGTGATTAAAATCTATGATGATTTTTTTGGAATATATGTGATTTTTGGGAAAAGGAATCAACGCGAGACGATGCTCGAGGGAGCCATGAACTCACACGGCGTGCCCCTACCTAGGGGCACGCCAAGCAGGCTTGTGGCTCCCCCATAAGTCAGTTTGGGCCCTTCTTTTGTTGCAAGAAAAATAATTTACGGATAAAAATCCCCTCAAAATTTCAGCCCAATCGAAGTTACAAATCTCTGGGAATATAAGAAACGGTGAAGGGCCAGAAAATAGGAACACGAAATACACACACACACACACACACAGAGAGAGAGAGAGAGAGAGAGAGAGAGAGAGATCCAATCTCGGAGGGGCTCCTACCGTCCGGGAGCCATGGCGAACAAGGACTAATAACCCACAAGTATAGGGGATTGTTTGTAGCCTTCTTCGATAAATAAGTGTGTCGAACCCAATGAGGAGCTAAAGGCAGAACAAATATTCCCTCAAGTTCTATCGACCACCCATAAAAATCTACGCACACTTGACGTTTGCTTTACCTAGAACAAGTATGAAACTATTTTGCAAGAATAAAACTATGAGTACTTTGCAAGAATAAATATGAATAAAATGCAAGGTAGTAAAAGTGGATAGCTTGTGTCAACAAGAAAGTCATTTGTCCCTAGGCAATCGATAACAAGTACTAGTAATCATTCTTGCAATTTTACATGAGGGAGAGTCATGAGCTAACATACTTTCTCTACTTGGATCATATGCACTTATGATTGGAACTCTAGCAAGCGTTCGCAACTACTGAATATCATTAAGTTCATGAAACCCAACCAGAGCATTAAGTATCAAGTCCTCTTTACTCCCATACTCCATAACCCACTTATCCGCGTTTAGGTTGCTGTCATCCCCCGCAACACTAACAATAAGTGAACCATGAACATATTGCAACACCCTACAGTGGGAGACCCTCACATTTGCATGAGAACGGAGGGCACCATAGGACAGCACCAAAATAAAATATACAATCATACCAACCAAGATCATGATTAACCCATAGGACAAAACGGATCTACTCAAACATCATAGGATAACCATAGATCATTGGGAAATAATATATGGAGTTGAGCACCATGTTTAAGTAGAGATTACAGTAGGGAGAAGAGGTGTTACACAACTGCATAGAGGGGGAGAGAATTGGTGTTGATGGTAGCAAGATTGCTGATGTAGATCGCCATCACGATCCTAGCCCCAGCGGCACTTCGGCGCCACCGGGAGAGAGGGGGAGAGAGCCCCCCTCCTTCTTATTCTTCCTTGTCCTCCCCATAGATGGGAGGAGAGTTCCCCCTCTGTTCCATGGCCTCCATGGCACCAGAGGTGTGGGAGCACCTCCAAGATTGGATCTCCCTCTCTGTTCTCTTCTGTTTCACGCTCCCCATATTTGGCCCTTCACGGTTTCTTAAATTCTCGGAGATCCATAACTCCGATTGCGCTGAGATTTTTACACGATTTTTCCAGATATAAGCTTCCTTGCACCCGAAGTATAGCTCCAACCGGCGTTCGAGGAGGGCACGATACACCATGGTGTGCCTGGGCCCTGGTGGGTTGTGGAGGCCTCGTGCCTTCATTTACGTTGATTCCACCTCCTGAAATTCACAAATATTCCAAAATAATTCTCCATAGATTTTTATTTCATTCGGACTTCGTTTGATATGGATTTTCTGCGAAACAAAAACATGCAACAAACAGGAACTGTCACTAGGCACTGGATAAGTACGTCAGTCCAAATAAATCATATAAAAAGTTGTCAAGAGTATGCAAAAGTTGAATAATATTCGCATGAAACAATCAAAAATTATAGATACGACAGAGACGTATCAGCACCCCCAAGCTTAATTCCTACTCGTCCTCGTGCAGGTACATCATAAAAAAGATAATTTTTGATGTGGAATGTTACCTAGCATAAACTTCATCATATATCTAATCATGTCAAGAATATTAAGACATAAGCGATTCAAAGCAATAGTCTATAATTTGACATAAAGACATCAATACTTAGCATCCCAATAAACAATCATGTCTTTCAAAATATCAATGCTAAAGAACATTATCCCTACAAAATCATATAGCCTTGTCATGCTCTGTCTTCTTAACACAAAGTATAAATCATGTACTACCCCGGTGTCAGCCAAGCAATTGGTTCATACTTTTTAACGCGCTTCAGTCGTTTCAACCCTCATGCAATACATGAGCGTGAGCCATGTATATAGAACTAAGGTGGAATAGAGTATGATGATAGGGGTAAATATAGAGAAGACAAAAAAGTAAGAAAGTCTCACATCAACGCGGATAACCAACGGGCTGTGGAGATGCCCATCAATTCATATCAATGTGAGGAGTAGGGATTGCCATGCAACGAACGCACTAAGAGCTATAAGTGTATGAAAGCTCCATATGAAAACTAAGTGGGTGTGCATCCAATCCTATAATGAAAAATTCCCACCAGTATAGGAAAGTGACAACATAGGAGACTCTCCATATGAAAAACATGGTGCTACTTTGAAGCACAAGTGTGGTAAAGGATACTAACAATGCCCCTTCTCTCTTTATTTATTTTTTCTTTTTCTTTTTTTCTTTCTTTTTTCCTTTTCCTTTTTCTTTATTTTTTTCTTTTTTCTTTTCCCTTTTTTTCTTTTTTTTCTCTCATTGTCCGGAGTCTCATCCCGACTTGTGGGGGAGTCATAGTCTTCATCATCCTTTCCTCACTGGGGCAGTGCTCTAAAAATGAATAATGATGATCATCACACTTCTATTTACTTATAACTCAAAAGAAATAAAAATTACAAGTCAATACCTATGACAAAGTATGACACTATAGGAATGCCTCTGGAAATGTACCAGGATGTGCAATGATCTAGCGTAACATGTATGAAAAATGGTGAACAACTCTGTCAGCTATGTGATCATGCAAAGCAATATGACAATGAATGCTGAAGTCATCAAATGGAAGCGGTGGAAGTTGCATGGCAATATATCTTAGAATGGCCATGGAAAATCCATAATAGGTAGGTATGGTGGCTATTTTGAGGAATATATAATAAGTCTTATGTGTGATAGAGCGTATCATATCACGGGGTTTGGATGCACCGGCGAAGTTTGCACCGACTCTCGAGGTGAGAGAGGGCAATGCATAGTATCGTAGAAGCTAGCAAATTGCCGAAAGGTAAGAGTCCGTATAATCCATGGACTCACATTAGTCATAAAGAATTGAAAGTGCAACTATCCCTAGGTGGTTTTGGTAATTCCTAACAACATATAGCTCATTGAGCTAACACTATTTTAAGATAAATATTTCAGGAAAAGCTCAATGAATGGCATGGCATGGATGAGAAAAGTGGACCCCCTCAAAATGCTAAGGATAAAAGGATTACCTCAAGCTCAAAGCTCAAGACTCTACATTTTATATTTTAGTGATCCAAGATCACATTGAGTCTATAGGAAAAGCCAATACTATCAAGGAGGGATGAGGTGTTGCTTAATGAGGTTCTTGCTTCAAAGTTCTTAGTGATATGCTCCAAAGCCCTCAACTACGTTCTCACATCCACATATGACCTAAACCAAAAGTCAAACTCGGCCATACCGATTCTTTCTATCCGGCGCCATCGAGTTCAGATGTCATAGCCACTGCCACAAACCCTAGGCAAATCGGTCTCACCGATAGGGATCTCAGTCTCACCGAGATGGGATTGTAATCTCTCTGTTTCCCTTCGTAACGTTTCGGTACCACCGATATGAGCGATCGATCCCACCGAGATTGCAATGTAAACTCTCTGTTTCCCTTTCGTAATATTTTGGTCTCACCAAAATGAGCGAACCGGTCCCATCGAGTTTACCTGACCAACTCTCTGGTTAACTTATTACCAAAATCGGTCCCACCGAGTTTGTGTAATCGGTCTCACCGAGATTACATTATGCCCTAACCCTAGCCATATCGGTCCTACCGACTTGCATGTCGGTCCCACCGAAAATCCTAACGGTCACTAGATTTGCTGAATCGGTCCGACCGAGTTTTTCAATTCGGTCCCACCGAGATTGGCAAGTTGTGTGTAACGGTTAGATTTTGTGTGGAGGCTATATATACCCCTCCACCTCCTCTTCATCCATGGAGAGAGCCATCAGAATGAACCTACACTTCCAACTTACATTTTCTGAGAGAGAACCACCTAGTCATGTGTTGAGACCAAGATATTCCATTCCTACCATATGAATCTTGATCTCTAGCCTTCCCCAAGTTGTTTTCCACTCAAATCTTATTTCCACCAAATCCAACTCCTGTGAGAGAGAGTTGAGTGTTGGGGAGACTATCATTTGAAGCGCAAGAGCAAGGAGTTCATCATCAACACACCATTTGTTACTTCTTGGAGAGTGGTGTCTCCTAGATTGGCTAAGTGTCACTTGGGAGCCTCCGACAAGATTGTGGACTTGAACCAAGGAGTTTGTAAGGGCAAGGGGATCGCCTACTTCGTGAAGATCTACCGCTAGTGAGGCAAGTCCTTCGTGGGTGACGGCCATGGTGGGATAGACAAGGTTGCTTCTTCATGGACCCTTCTTGGGTGGAGCCCTCCATGGACTCGCACAGCCGTTACCCTTCGTGGGTTGAAGTCTCCATCAACGTGGATGTACGATAGCGCCACCTATCGGAACCATGACAAAAACATCCGTGTCTCCAATTGCGTTTGAACTCTCCAAGCCCTTCCCGTTATATTCTTGCAAGTTACATGCTTTACTTTCCGCTGCTCATATACTCTTTGCACGCTTGCTTGAATTGTGTTACGATTGCTTGACTTGTGATAAGTTAGCTAAAATCTGCCAAGAACTAAAATTGGGAAAAGGATAGATTTTTATTTGGTCAAGTAGTCTAATCCCCCCCCCCCCTCTAGACATACTTCTGAGCCTACAAGTGGTATCAAAGCCTTGGTCTCCATTTTCTTTGATTTCCATAGCTTTTGGTGGTCATAGCCTTGGTTTCACAACCTACGAGAGTATGGCGTCTAGCGAGGGAAACTACCACCGTAGAGGTCCTTACTTTGATGGTACGAATTTTGCTACTTGGAAGCATAAGATGAAAATGCATATTCTTGGACATAACCCCGCCATTTGGGCTATTATGTGTATTGGCTTGCAAGGTGAATTCTTTGATGGGAGAGAACCGAACCATGAAGCTAGCGCGGAAGAGTTGAAGATGCTGCAATACAACACTCAAGCTTGTGATATCCTCTTCAACGGATTGTGCCCCGAAGAATACAACAAAATCAGCCGTATTGAGAATGCAAAGGAAATTTGGGATACTTGATTGATATGCATGAAGGTACTGACTCCGTCAAGGAATCCAAGTTGGATGTGCTTCAAAGTCAACTTGACAAGTTCAAAATGAAGGATGGTGAAGGCGTCGCCGAAATGTACTCTAGGCTTGCTCTCGTTACAAATGAGATTGCCGGCTTTGGAAGTGAAGAGATGACCGACAAATTCATCATCAAGAAGATCCTAAGAGCATTGGATGGAAAATATGATACCGTGTGCACATTGATCCAAATGATGCCCAATTACAAGAATCTCAAGCCAACGGAAGTCATTGGAATAATTGTTGCTCATGAGATGTCACTCAAGGATAAGGAGGAGCTCCACAACAAGTCGAGTGGTGCTTACAAAGCCTCATGTGAAGCCCCCACATCATCAAGTGAGAAACAAACCTTCAATGAAAAATTGAGCCTAACGGTGAAGAACTTCAACAAGTTCTACAAGACTAGAAGCAAGGAAAGAAGTTCCAAGTCAAGGTCCTACAATGACAAAAGATCTTCGAGTCGAGAGCGTAATTGCTACAATTGTAGAAGACCAGGGCACTACTCCAATGAGTGTACGGCTCCCTACAAAAGAAGAGAAGAATCACCTAAGAGGAGAAGTAGAAGAGAAGAATCACCACCAAGAGAGAGGAGTAGAGATGATCGTTATGAACGAAGAACATCCCGGAGAAGCAAGGATTTGGAAAAGAAGGACAAGTCATCACGAGCTACCCAAAACGAAGACATCAAGATCATGTTGGTGAATGGGTATCCGATTCCGACTCCGACAATCACTCCGAGAGAAGCTATCCCTCCGACTCTGAACATACTCAAGATGAAGGTGTTGCCGGTCTAGCACTTGTGTCAACCAACTCCTACGACATATTTGATTCACCAAATGAGGGACTTGGAAGATGCTTCATGGCTAAAGGCCCAAAGGTAACACACCCCGAGTATGTTGATTTCAATAGTGATGAAGATGACTTGCTAAGTGATGATGATTTACTTATTGACAACTCTAGTGATGAATACTATGATGAAACGTCAATTAATCATGCTAATCAAGATAAAACGAATGACGATGATAAGAAGAAGATTGAGCTCCTAACTAAAGAACTAAACACTATTAAGTTAGCTCATGAAACTATCTTAGGGGATCATCGAGAACTTTTAAGGACTGATGAGAAGTTATGCTTTGAAAAGCTCAACCTTGAGCAAGAGCATGAGTTCTTAAAGGCAATCAATGATGATCTTCGTAAGAAAAGTTCTTCTTACATTGCCAAGCGTTTACTCTTATCTACTACATGCGTCAAGTCAAGTCTAGTAACAAGAACAAGAAGGATTCTTCCTCTAGTAGTAACAATAATCATGTTAAATCTAATGTTGTTGCTTCTAGTAGTTCTCTTGATTCCACTAATGATTCTCCTAGCCAAGTTACACTTGAGCAAGAAAATAGCTTATTGAAGGGAATTATAGAGAAATGTGTTTACAAGAGCCTTGCTGGGAGTAAGCAATTCAAGGAAATTGTATGCAAGCAAGGAAGGCACCGGAAGAACCAAGGTGCTGGTTTTGAACGAAAGTTCAATGGCAATCGAGTCGAGTGGGAAGAAGATCAATAACCCAAGATGAAGTTTGTTCCTCAACAAGAGAAGTATGATCCTACTTCCTTCAAAGGGACACAAACTCAAGATGATCTTCCACCACAAGACCATAAGCAAAAAGGCAAGGATGAGCTTCAAGAGGAGATTGATGCATTTGAAGAAGCTCCCAAGGCCTTGGTCAAGTGGATTCCCAAGACTATGTCAAGTTCTACTTCATCAAGTACAACTACAACCCCAAGGATTCCCATCAAGATGGTGTGGATCCCGAAGAAGAAGAACTAGAGAGTTCTTGAGGGTGACTCCGCCAACATACTTCACTCATATCATTTTGGCAAGGACAAGTGCAATCAACTTCCACATCTTGCACTAGTTCAAAGGGTCACAAACCCTCTTGTTGGTAAGACAAGGGACAAGGTAACCTAATTCTTTCATAGACATCATTTTGTGTGTGCATCACTCTATGTCTATGGATATCCTTGTTAGTTCCTTGTGGGACTAACCCGTGTAGGTATTGAAAGTGTAACTCGCTCCAAAGGATTGCTCCAAAAGATCTACATCAACATTGAGCATCCACATCTTCAACACCTACATGAAGTCATCATAGACAAAACCCATGGTTAGTTCATCCCTCTAAGGGGGGATCTCACATTTACGGGGAGCTTTACTCTAGGAATTGAGTTAAAGCAACTCTAAAGGTGTGAAACATCAATGCATTATGTAAAAGTGGCAACCCCACTTGAGCTTAAACGATGAGTATGACCTATGATCAAATGTTCTCATTTGACTCCTAAGTCAATATACTCACATATAGATGACCTAGTCATCGCCAATTGCTTGATAGATGCTAGAATTGTAGTGCATGCTTTGTCACATATTTCATTTGTCATTTTATTGTGTGAGCATGTCCTTTGCATATTTCACTCATTCGAGGACATCCACTTGTAGTTTTGATTGTTTGGTTTCTTTTATTTTGCAAGTGGATGGACAAGAATGCATATGAATCTTCTCTAGCTATCTATGCTTTTCTTGTCTCAAACTCTATTCATGCTACATCACAAAGTTTGATCAAGTCAGATTCGAACCACTCTGTGTGAGGAGCACTCGGAGTCCCCGATTCGTCATAGACTTAAACTTC
This sequence comes from Triticum aestivum, assembly GCF_018294505.1. Lineage (NCBI taxonomy): Eukaryota > Viridiplantae > Streptophyta > Magnoliopsida > Poales > Poaceae > Triticum > Triticum aestivum. The sequence continues at coordinate 578,602,513 of NC_057810.1, read as the reverse complement.
CAAAACTTCTTTGTGCGTTTTGGTCTGACCGATTCTTCCTTTTTGGTCATACTGAGATCACTAAGTCGATCTAGGTTTTTAATCTCAGTGCAACCGATTTGAACATTTCGGTCACACCGAGTTGCAGTAACTGCTTGCAGTAATGCATCTCGGTGCCACCGAGTTGTTCCACTCAGTCACACTGACAAGGTCAGGCTATATATATCCACGGGAATTTTTTTGGAAATTTCTTCGAACTATTTTGCCCGCTGAGGGAGTCCCGGATTAGTGGGTGTCCGGATAGCCGGACTACCATCATCGGCCGAAATATCATCGGCCGGAATATCATCATCGACCGGACTCCAAGACTATGAAGATACAAGATTGAAGACTTCGTCCCGTGTCCGGATGGGACTTTCCTTGGCGTGGAAGGCAAGCTTGGCGATACGGATACGTAGATCTCCTACCATTGTAACCGACTCTATGTAACCCTAGCCCTCTCCGGTGTCTATATAAACCGGATGGCTCTAGTCCGTAGGACACAACAACAACCATTACAATCATACCACAGGCTAGCTTCTAGGGTTTAGCCTCCTTGATCTCGTGGTAGATCCACTCTTGTAAACATCCACAATATCAATATCAATCAAGCAGGACGTAGGGTTTTACCTCCATCAAGAGGGCCCGAACCTGGGTAAAACATCGTGTCCCTTGTCTCCTGTTACCATCCGCCTAGACGCACAGTTCGGGACCCCCTACCTGAGATCCACCGGTTTTGACACCGACATTGGTGCTTTCATTGAGAGTTCCTCTGTGCCGTCACCGATAGGAAGGATGCCTCCTCCCGTCTTCAAGGACGGTATTTTCGCCGAAGGAGCCTTGGCCGCCGGCCAAACTATCAGGTTAGGTGGTTTTCTTATGACCGCCTGTCCGGCCACCGCTTCGACAATGACCTCTCAAGTCGTCAAAAGCAATCTTCACGTCAGCTCGGAATTCGCCGAGCGGCTGGATCCAATAGAGCTCTCGTCCATAAACGAGCTCTTGGATCGCATCGCCGCCCTGGGAGTCGCTACAGACTACAATCAGATTGGGCTTAAAACCGATCTGAGAGAGATTAACTCTCCCCAGGTCACCCACCACGTTGCAGTGGTAGAGGAACAATGCGGCGACTCTTCTCCTGTATTGAAAACTAGTCATGTCCAGGCTCCCGAACCCCCCATGCCGGATTCCCGCGGAGGGACGGACTTCGATCAAGCACTGAACTTAAAGTCAGGCATCAGACCAGACTCGTTGGACACCGTCCAGCAATCCAAGCTTCCAAATTTGGAAACTTCTCGGCCCTCGAGCCTTGAGATGGGTAGGGTTCCAGACTTAATTCCACCCACCCGCCCAGACATATGTGATCTATCTCTAATCCGGCAAGAGCCCGCTGAGACAGTACATCACTAATGGGCCAGATTCCTCCTGGTTATGGACAGGATAAAGGACTGCCAAGAGGAAAACACAATCTCAATTTTTTGCAATAGTTGCACAAACGAGGGAATCTTGAACGCCGTCAGCCGTCGTGAAATTACACGCTTCGCCGACCTGGCGTCCATAGTACGGAAGTACTGTGCGATGGAGAGTTTTCGGACAACCGAAGATAAGTTTTGGGACAATCCAGCGCCGAATACAACCCTAGTCCGCAACAAAAGGGTGCATTACACTCAGGCACCAGATACAAAAACCAAAAAGCAAAAACCCCATAAAGGGCACGGAACCGTACTGGAGGGATGGCTTAGCGGACCCTGTAAAATTCACAGTACAGAGGGCGCCATCCCAACACATAGCCTTCGAGCTTGTTGGATATTACGACAGGTGGCCAAAAGTGGCGAAGAGCTTCTAGCCCCGGAAAACCACCCCAACAATACCGGTACGGTATCAACAGTCTTCGAGACTTTCGCATCAAATAATATGCGAAAACGAACAATCCGCAGCCTTGCCGAAGTCTACCAAGTAGCAACAACTAATCCATGGAGCGACACAGCCATCACCTTCAACGCCAGCGATGAACCTAAATTCCGAACAGCCCGAGCTCCAGCCACACTAGTACTTAGTCCAATAGTGGACGACTTTCGACTTACAAAGGTCCTCATGGATGGCGGCAGCGAATTAAACCTCATCTACGAGGAAACCCTTCAAAAAATGGAAATAGACTGGAGCCGCATTGAGCGAAGCAGCACAACCTTTAGAGGAATAATCCCTAGCCGGGAGGCGCGCTGCATAGGAAAAATCACACTCGATGTGGTATTTGGCTCGCCGGACAATTACAGATCCGAAGAAGTCACGTTCAAAGTGGCCCCGTTCAACAGCGGATATCACGCTATATTAGGACGAGAGGCATTCACAATTTTTCAAGCCGTACCCCATTATGGGTAAATGAAGCTCAAAATGCCTGGGCCCGGCAGAATAATCACTCTCGTTAGTGATCCGGACATAGCACTCCGCGCCGAAAACAAGACAGCCGCATTAGCCTTAGAGGCACTATCTGAAGCCCTAGCGGCAGAGGAACTCACCGCGCTGCGCTCTACGGTGAATAGGGACGATGTGATACTCGATAAGAGATCCAAGTCCACCTTCTTTAAACCAGCAGATGAAATAGTAAAATTCCAGGTCCACCCAACGGACCCGACAAAGACGGCCTCCATCGGGGCACAATTGAACCTTCATGTAGACGCCGCACTGCGAGAATTCCTTCGGGAAATTTGGGACATTTTTGCCTGGCACCCCTCGAATATGCCCGGAATCCCACGCAGATTGGCAGAACACAGCCTAAACATCCTAAAAGGATTCAAGCCAGTCAAACAGGCTCTTCGACGATTTTCCAAACCCAAAAGACAGGCAATGGGAGAAGAGCTAGCCAAACTATTGGAAGCCGGATTCATCAGAGACATCAAACATCCGGATTGGCTAGCACACCTAGTAATGGTACCAAAGAAGGACAAATCCTGGCGCCTATGTGTCGATTTCAAAGACCTAAATAAAGCCTGCCCCAAGGATCCCTTCCCCCTCCCCCGCATCGACCAAATCATCGATGCCACTACAGGGCACGATTCATTGTGCTTCCTGGACGCATAATCCGGCTATCATCAAATCAAGATGGCAGAAGCGGATCAAGCCGCAACGGCATTCATTACTCCATATGGACCATTCTACTTCAACACGATGCCCTTCGGACTTAAAATCGCCGGCGCAACATATCAGCGCATGATTCAGACATGTCTGGCTACCCAGATCGGCAAAACAGTAGAGGCATACGTAGACGACGTAGTCGTCAAAACTAAACACGTCGAAACTCTAGTAGACGACTTGAGGGTCACATTCGACAACCTCAGAGCATATGACATCAAGCTGAATCCGGAAAAATGCGTCTTCGGCGTACCAGCTGGAAAGCTGCTGGGCTTCATCGTATCCGGTAGAGGAATTGAAGCAAACCCAGCCAAGATCCGAGCCCTATCATAGCTAGATATCCCAAAAGACGTCAAGCAAATACAAAAATTGACTGGATGCATGGCGGCTCTAAGCCGCTTTATCTCCCGTCTAGGAGAAAAGGCATTGCTCCTCTATCGCCTCCTTAGGCACACCGAACACTTCGAGTGGACGGATGCTGCCACCGCCGGACTCGAAGAAATAAAGGCCATATTGGCAAAAAATCCGGTCCTGGCTGCGCCCAACCTGGGCGAACCAATGTTGTTATACATCGCAGCAATGCATCAAGTTGTAAGCGCGGTACTCGTCGTCGAATGAGAGATAGAAGGGCATAAATTCCCTCTTCAAAAACCAGTATACTACGTATCCACTGTGTTAACCCCCTGCAAGTCCCATTACCCGCACTATCAGAAGATAGCATACGCGGTGTTCATGGCATCCCGGAAGCTCCGACACTACTTTCAAGAGTGTTCAATAATAGTGGCCTCTGAAGTACCACTTAACGACATTATAAACAACCGCGACGCGACGGGCAGGATTGCAAAATGGGCCATTGAGCTCTTACCATTTGATATAACTTACAAACCTCGGCGAGCTATAAAGTCACAAGTTTTGGCTGACTTTGTCGCTGAATGGACCGAAGCCGAACACCCTAAAGAGTACGGCGCATACTCCAATTGGATTATGCACTTCGACGACTCTAAAATGTTAGCCGGATTGGGGGCTGGCGTCGTATTGACGTCCCCGGTCGGGGACACAATCCAATACGTACTTCAGATAATGTACACGGACTCCAACAACGCAGCCAAATACGAGGACCTTTTACATGGTCTCTGGATGGCAATCTCCATGGGCATTCAACGCCTAGAGGTGCGCGGGGATTCAAACCTCGCAATATCCCAAATAAACGGAGACTTTGATGCCAAAGATCCGAAAATGGCAGCATATTGCAAGGCTGTCCTAAAAATGTCAGCCCGGTTTGAAGGACTTGAATTCCATCACGTAGCCTGGGATAATAACCAAGCAGCCGACGTACTGGCACGCATCTACGCAAAACGCGACGCTGTCCCTCCTAACATCTTCTTGGAACGGCTCTTCAAGCCATCCGTACTATGGGAAGAGGAGTCCGGAAATAACAAACTGGAACAAGCCGCACCAACCGGCGATTCAGCCGATGACAAAACACCTTCAAACCACGACATAATGGCAGTAATTGCCTCGTGGACAGAACCATTCCTCGCCTACTTTCTTAGGCAAGAGCTTCCCGAAGACCAAAATGAGGCCCACTGCATTGTCCGGCGATCTAAAGCCTACAAGGTCTATGAGGGAGAACTTTATAAGAAAAGCACAACCGGAGTCCTTCAAAGGTGTATCTCCGAAGAGGAAGGGCGAAACCTCCTGGCTGAAATTCATGCCGGACTAGGCGGACACCACGCCGCAGCCCGGGCCCTTGTAGGAAAGGTATTCCGTACAGGATTTTATTGGCTGACGGCCCGGGCAGATGCTCAGGACTTAGTCCAAAGATGCGTCAGTTGTCAGCTCTTTGCTAATCAGAGCCATATGCCACCCACCGCCCTCAAAACTATACCCATTACCTGGCCGTTCGCGGTCTGGGGGCTTGACATGGTTGGACCACTTAAAGGGGGAACCCACAAGCAAAGGTACCTATTGGTCATGGTGGATAAATTCACCAAATGGATATAGGCCAAGCCAGTTAAAACGGCAGAGTCCGGACCAGTGATAGACTTCATATCCGGGGTAGTACACCGTTACGGTGTCCCCCACAGCATCATCACCGATAACAGCACGAACTTCACGGCCGACGAGGTTAAATCATGGTGCAAAAATATGGGCATCAAGCTCGATTACGCTTCAGTCTATCACCCTCAAACCAACGGTCAAGTGGAACGAGCAAATGGTCTAATAATGAGCGGCATCAATCCCAGACTAGTGCGGTCCCTTACGAAATCTGACACGCACTGGGTAGAGGAGCTCGACTCCGTACTCTGGGGGCTGCGGACAACGCCTAACCGTACTACCGGATTCACACCATTTTTTATGGTATACGGCGCAGAAGCAGTTTTGCCCTGCGACATCATTCATGACTCACCTCGAGTGCGCATGTACGAAGAAAGAGAAGCCGAGTTGGATCGGCAGGACAGCATGGATGCATTGGAGGAAGAACGCGATGTCGCCAAGGCTCGTTCCGCATTTTATCAGCAACAGGCTCGAAGATACCAAAGCAGAGAAGTACGGGCCAAGACTTACAACGTTGGCGAACTAGTTCTACGCCTGCCACCAAGAAAAAGGACAAGCTCAAGCCCAAATGGGAAGGCCCCTTCATAATCGATCAAGTCCTGACCGGCGGAGTGTACCATCTATGAAATGCATCGGATAACTGACTCGAGCCGAACCCATGGAACGCAGCCCGCCTCCGAACATTCTATGCCTAGCGCCGGACTAAGAGTTCGTCCCTTTCCCCCCATCCAATTTTTTTTTACTTCAGCTGCCTTTTGTTTATCTTTTTCTTCTCAACCCTATTCATCAAAGCCTTAAAGGGCCTACTTGCGCAACGTTCACGCGCAATTGATGTGCTATCCGCACTCATTATACCTGGGGGCTTCTTTACCAGAAGCTTAATTATAAGGGCTTCATGCCCAGCACATGTGTCAAGCCTCCACATGTACCTTTTATTCACCATTATATGCATCGATATGACTTAAGTTTTGGCCAAGCTGGGTTGCCTGGCTCCTGTGCTTACCCCTACGTTCCCGATTGTTCGGCTAGGAGGTAATGGGAGCACCTCTGCGATTGTTACTGCCGGGTCAGCCGGATGTGTACCTCAGACTGGATGAAGCCAAAAGCTAGCGTTCTTAAGGGAATATTCGGTCGGTGACTTAAAAGATGATTTTTTATCCACTTATTTATCTGCCCCCAGATGTTTTTCTGCTCTTTTCGCAGTCCGGACATGCACTTTAGGGCATGCCACCCCCAGAGGAAAGGAAGCCTTAATGGAACTATTCTCCCTGGAAGATGTTTCTTACTACCCATGTAATATAACATAACTAGTTGGGCACTTGTCTGATAAAGCACTAATGACCCCTACGCCTGGTCTCCATGCATACCCCGGTTGTTTCATAACCGACAAGGTATTCGGACACACTCCGGACTCTAGGGTCCCGAGGTCGAAGCGAAAAGGTTGGCAAAGACAAACGATCTACAATCTGGCTAGAAGGCATTTTATATGTCATTTTATAATACATTGTCAAATCGACTGATTGTATTCTTCCTCAATCCCGTCTAACAGGTTGTCTAATTTACAGTCCTGTTGGGAAAATTTAGCGGCCAGCTCTACTTGGACGTATACTAAACTCACAGGGATCTCCTTCCCATCGGGCCCCACAAGTCCGACTTCGGCCATGTGGTTGGGATCCGCCTTCTTGTACCGCGTCTTTCCCATGGCCCAGGCCTCCCTGGCACCTTGGCGGCAGGCCGAAATCTTCCATAAATGGAAGCGCTGCCGCACTCCTTGAAGCTTCTCCGCAAGCTCCCCAAGACCCTCGGGTAAGGAGAAGGCTGGCCATAAAGCCTGGATTACGCCGCTCATTGCCTGCCGAACTCGTTCGATCAGTTGCAACAATTCAGGAAGTTGGTCACCCGTTGATACGGGCATCTCCTCCGCAGGGCGACCTGGGAGCATACCTGCAGACATATTCTGTTAAATTGACTTCCTCGCTGAACTCTTCTTTTCAAAGGAGTTCGCTCAAGCACTTACTATAGATGCCGCGACGAAGCCGCTGATTCTCCTTAACGGAGCCCGACAGCTCGGCCCGAACGCCTTTCAGCTCTTCTCCAAGCTGGGCATGGGAATCCTGTAGCTTGTTCCTTTCATGCTGCACCTTATGCAGCACCCTCTCGCCGGCCTTTAGTTGGCACAGAAGTTCTTGCCTGTCCGGATCTTGTCCGGCAGCACCTGCAACGTCATATTTTAGACTTGCGCACAGGCCAAACGCTACTTATCTTTCTAAAATAATGCGTTACCAGGAGAGGTCCCTGTGTTTCCTCCTGTGCCAGAGAGTGCGGCCTCAAGTTGGGCCTTGCACTCTTGCAGCTCCTGAGACAGTTGGGTATTCTTCTCGGTGAGATCCTATGTTTCATATGATCCTTAAATCAGTTAATATAACTACTTTAAGTCTCGGGGGCTACTGGCATATACAACTATTAAATTCTCTTACCCATATGTCTTTTACATACTGCTCCGTGGCTCTGGTAAAACCATCTTGAGTAGCACGAAGGTGCGTGTCCCCCGCGTTAAAGGCATTCAACGCCTCGGGGGAGAAGCACGCGTCACGAAATACTGTCCGGCGGCGCCTGTGATTCAGGGAACTCTCCACCTCAGACTTGGTGGCGGACAGTCTGTCGGCATCCTCCGTCGGAGGAACGTCCGGCTCGCGCCTTGCGCTTGCCTCCCCCTCCAGACCAGGTGCTGGAGCCTGGCTGGTAGAGGTTGGATTGGCAACCTCCACGCCCGCGGTCCGGCGGACGCTTTTTTCCCTACAAAAGTCATGAGCACTCAAACGCTTCCTAGGAACGTTGCTCTAAATAATGAATTGTGAGCTACACCTTTGCAGCGACGTTTCAGTCCCCGCCGCGCTCCTCTTCCGCCTACTGGTTCGGACTGGCCTTTGTTGGCCAGCCACCGCGGGCTCGGCTTCTCGCCCTAGGGGCGCCTCCTGCATAGCGCCATCGTATATGGTGGTCATAAATAAGCAAGGAAGGAATGACGGTGTCAGGACTTCGGTCGCAATCACCTGGGAAGCCGGATATAGTCCGGGATAGTCGGCCGTGATGGCGACTAAAGCATTGTCCATGCTGAGCTGGTGGAACACCCCATCAATTAGCTCCACCATTATGTCCGGATCCTCTTCGAAGGCCGGATCCCGGGATCTCTCTGGATCCTCGGGTTGCGGAGCTGGACTTAGCATGTCTTCCACGATCCGGCGCAGCTCCTGCGTCGAAAGAAGAACACAATATAGGAAACTTAAGTTTCAAAAAGCATGGGTCGGGCACGCAGAGTGTTCGCTTACCCAAGGCCGGGGATTATTCATGGAGAACCCATTTAACGGGTTCGTCCGAAGGAAATCCTCCTTCTCCCCCTTATACAGGCCGGACAGGATCGTCACCAGATCTTCGACCGAATCCGGCCCTTTGCGGCCATGACGGGTGGCATCGTCATCCCCGTTGAAATCCCACATGAGGTGGCCCCTGTATTGTAGTGGCTGCACCCCCCGCATAATGCATGTCGCCATGACTCCAATCATGGTCAACCCGGCATGGGCCAGTAACCTTATTCGGCCCATCAAATAATGGACGCTCTTGTCTTCCTCCAGTTGGGGGCTCCGCGGATGCCAACTAAGGCGTTTCTTCAGAGGAGCATTGCTGAACTCCGGGAGGCCGATCCGAACAGGATCCGGCAGCGGAGCGTCTTCTATATAAAACCATTCCGAAGGCCAGTCTTCGGATGCCTTCTTAGGGGTTCCGGATGGATATCCGGTCCCGGCAATGCACCATATTTCGGCGCCGCCCACTTGATATATGGTCCCCTCGTGAGAACGGGGTACAAGGCAGAACAACCTCTTCCACAGCATGAAATGGGGCTCGACACCCAGGAATAGCTCGCAAAGAGCTACGTAACCCGCAATATGCAGGATTGAGGCGGGCGTGAGGTGATGAAGCTGGAGTCCGTAGAACTCCAGGAGCCCCCGGAGGAATGGATGTACAGGAAATTCGAGCCCCCTTATCAGATAGGGGACGAAGCATACCCGCTCCCCTTTGTTGGGACTTGGGGTAACCTCCGCTTGCTTCCCACCTTTGTAAGTGGCCAGCCCGGCTCGAACCGGAACCATAAAGGCCGGAGGGAGATATCCCCCCGCTTGGAGCTTCACCAGCTCGTTGTGCGGAACAGAGCATCTCCTCCAATCTCCTGGCAAAGGGCTGGGAGCGCGAGAAGAGGAGCCGCGTTGACAGTCCATGATGGAATGGATTCTTGGTCGAAAGCGCTCCGATGAGTATTTGCGGGAGGAAGATGGTGATTTGGATCTGGATTCTTGCCTCCCTTATAGGCAGATTATTCGCACAACTAGGGGGTAAAACATAAAAGACACCCTGGCTTTTCACATTCGCGCGACGCGTGGAAGAAGGCCGTTATTGGGCATGGAAGCCAAGACGCGCAACATTGATGAGGAAGCCGGACACTGTTCGGCAGGTACGTAGAACTTGAAGGAGAACCCGCCTTGCAACGCCGGAGACTACACACATGCTGGACTTATCGTCATTGAAGCCTGGTTCGGGGGCTACTGAGGTAGTCCCGGATTAGGGGGTGTCCGGATAGCCGGACTACCATCATCGGCCGAACTATCATCGGCCGGACTATCATCATCGACCGGACTCCAAGACTATGAAGATACAAGATTGAAGACTCCGTCCCGTGTCCGGATGGGACTTTCCTTGGCGTGGAAGGCAAGCTTGGCGATACGGATACGTAGATCTCCTACCATTGTAACCGACTCTATGTAACCCTAGCCCTCTCCAGTGTCTATATAAACCGGATGGCTCTAGTCCGTAGGACACAACAACAACCATTACAATCATACCATAGGCTAGCTTCTAGGGTTTAGCCTCCTTGATCTCGTGGTAGATCCACTCTTGTAAACATCCACAATATCAATATCAATCAAGCAGGACATAGGGTTTTACCTCCATCAAGTGGGCCCAAACCTGGGTAAAACATCGTGTCCCTTGTCTCCTGTTACCATCCTCCTAGACGCACAGTTCGGGACCCCCTACCCGAGATCCGCCGGTTTTGACACCAACACCCGCGCTCAGCCCTCTCTGCCTCCTGGGTCTCCGGAACGTCCTCCTCGTCGCCAGCTGGCTCCCGCCGCTGGTCTCTACCACCGTCAATGGGAATCATCTCCGCCGTTGCCGCCGTAGCAAGTCCATCGCCGAACTACGGTATGGACTTGATCGTTGTGCTAATCTCACTCCGATTCTTAGCACATTATTTTCGCCATGTATCCTGCCACGATTGAGATCATCTTATCCAGTAAAAACGCTCCGTAGATTAGGTTTGGATTGAAAATTTAGGGTTAGGTTTCCGCCGAAACCATCTCGGACCCACCGAGTTGTAGAAATTGGTTCCACCGATTTGGCCAAGGCCATTGCACATGTGATTCTCAGTCCAACCAAGAATTGTAAATCAGTGTGACTGAGTTCAGGACCTTGTGAAACCCTAGCAGTCTCGGTGCCACCAAACTATGACTCGGTCTGACCGAGTTCACTAGTTTAGGTTCCTAAAGCTGCTTCGGTATCACCGAGTTTACAAATCGGTAGATCTGAAATGCTTTCTGTGGAAAACTAAAACTAAGTTTTTAACTCATTCTCTTACAAAAACCTCAGTATTTTGTGATGCTCATCCCCTCTATCTCATCTATATCTATTCACAGGGTCTGCTATCAGTGTTTGCAACATGTCTGATTAGAGTGACAACCAGAACAGAGAAGAGGAGCATGTTCACTTGAGTGAGGGCACTAGTCCCTCCAGTTCCTCAGATGAGGGCAACAGGAGCACTCCAAGCAACTTGCCCAAAGCTGCCACTAGGGCCAGAAAGAAGAGAACCTCAAATTATGAGGATGAACATTATGTGGCAGAAGAGGATGAAGCCACATCCAGGAAGGTGCTTAAGAAGGAATATGGCACATCTGCTGCCACCAAGCCTGGTTTGAACAGGAAAATCCCAGCCAAGAGGACTCCTATGCTGAATGTCAGAGGATCAACTCAAGAAACTGAGAGATTAGAACCCAAAGAGCTAGAAGTGACCGAGAAGAAGAGGAAGGAAAGGGTCAAGAAGACCATGGCCAGGGTTTTTGGAAAGCCTTCCATGATGGAAGAAGAAGAAGAAGAGGTTGCTGCACCAGCACCTAAAGATTAGAAGCTTATGGGTGATGCCATCAGGACAGGGGCTGCTTCATTAAAGCCCAAAGATGCTCCCAGGGCTGCTTCCAAGCCAAAAAATGCACCCAAGAGAAATACAAGGAGCATACCAGCTGCTGAGAAGAACAAGGCCCCAGTGCCTGAAGTTGTTGTTGAAGAAGAAGATGATGAGGAACATGTATTGAGAAAGTTGAAGCCCAAAATTCTAGATCACAATGGTGCTCATCCTGTCACTAAGGATATGAAGCTGAGAAAGGATGCAGGACTCAGACAGTGGAGGTTGACTGATCCCTATGCAGTCAGGAGTAGAACTATTGTGGACTACAGGTTCCATACAAAGGAACACCAGGATTTCTATGAGACAGTGTTGCTTGACAAGAAGCCAATTGTTTGTGATATGAGATGGGTGAACTGGAAATATATCAAGGAGAATGAAGAGCACTATACTGGTGTGTATGACAGTTTCCATGCTTGTGGAGTGGATGACTTTGTTGGGCAGAAGCTCACAAAGTGGAATGATGAGCTCATAATGCAGTTCTACTCCACAGCACACTTCTATCCAGATGGAAGGATACTATGGACGTCTGAAGGTACTAGGTACCAATCCACTATTGAAGAATGGGCTAATCTGATCAATGCACCTAAGGAGAAAGAGGATGAATTGGATGTCTATGCCAAGAAGAAGAAGGATCACAACTCTATGGCACATATGTAGAAGGAGATCCCAGATGCTGCTCTTGAAACACACAAGTTTGGATCAGTACATTACCTTCTATCAGGACTGCCAACCATCAACTGGATCCTCAGGCACACTCTTTTGCCTAAGTCAGGTGATCACAAGATGATCAGAGGCCATGCTATCAATCTGCTTCACATATTTGATGTGCCTCAAAAGTTCAAGGTCATGAGCCTTATAGTGGAAACTATCAATAGGATAGCTACTGACCAGAAGAGAAGTTGTGGGTATGCCCCACAGATGTAGGAGCTAATTAACTCCAATATGGGAACAGGAACATACCTATTAGACAAGGAATACATGCCTATCTATCCAGATTTTGAGGACAATACAGTGGTTATGGATGAAGATGAACCATCTTCTGTGCAAGCACAAGCAAAGAAGGAGAAGGCAAGGACTAAAAAGGCTGCCAAGATGCCAACCATTGATGAGGCATCTGAGTACTTCCTGAAGAGCAAGCAAGATCAGCTTGGCTACTTGATTGCCTCCACTCTAAGGATTGAGAAGGGGTTGGCCACCCTGACTCAAAACCAGGAGAGCCTGGAGAGAATCATGGAGCAGAAGTTCTATGACTTGGATGTGAAGGTCACTAAGATACAGTCAGTTGTTGAGCAACTTCAAGATGACATGCATGAGAGGAAGGGCAAGACAACCACTGATGCGTTTGCTAGAGTGCTTGGAGCTCAGAGATCAACTGCAGTGCATGTTTCAGACACAAGAGCAACTTCATCTGCACCAGCTACAGCTTCAGTGCCACCAGCTCCAGCACCTACTCCACCAGCTCCAACTTCATCAACTGATGCCTTCGTCCTTGGAGTTATTTCTACACCACCACATCAAGACCAAGCCCGAGAGTCGATTTAGCACTATGCATTTTTTATGAACTTTTTGGTAACTTGTTGCCGAAGGGGGAGAAAATGTATAGATCATAGGCTTCAAGAGAGAGTGTTTGCTTTTGTTCTCTCTTGTTTTGGTGGTTGAACTTTATTTGCTTGTTTGATATACTTTATGCCTATGTGATACTTGGATGATCATGTGTTTGATCATATGCTACATTAATGCTTGTTGGATGACATTATCCTTTTATCTCTATATGATCATTCACTTTGCTTGGTGATGAGTGCATGTATTTTAATTATTATCATTTTGAGCGCTCCACCAAGATGTATGTGACATGGGAGAGTAACTCATGATCCTAACTTATTGTGCATTTGCAGTCCAAATCAAATCTTAAACTATGCACAAATTTAGGGGGAGCTCTCACATTTCACATACTTCTCAAAGCGACAATGTTTTTCAATCTTATTATCATTTGTCGAAGCTTTGATCTATATGTTGTCATCAATTACCAAAAAGGGGGAGATTGAAAGTGCAACTATCCCTAGGTGGTTTTGGTAATTCCTAACAACATACTCATTGAGCTAACACTATTTCAAGATAAATATTTCAAGAAAATCTCAATGAATGGCATGGCATGGATGAGAAAAGTGGAACCCTCAAAATCCTAAGGATAAAAGGATTGTATCAAGCTCAAAGCTCAAGACTCTACATTTTATATTTTAGTGATCCAAGATCACATTGAGTCTATAGCAAAAGCCAATACTATCAAGGAGGGATGAGGTGTTGCTTAATGAGGTTCTTGCTTCAAAGTGCTTAGTGATATGCTCCAAAACCCTCAACTACTTTCTCACATCCACATATGACCTAAACGAGAAGTGAAACTCGGACATACCGATTCTTTCTATCCGGCACCACCGAGTTCAGATGTCATAGCCACTGCCACAAACCCTAGGTAAATCGGTCTCACCGATAGGGATCTCGGTCTCACCGAGATGGGATTGTAATCTCTCTATTTCCCTTCGTAACGTTTCGGTACCACCGAGATGAGTGATTGGTCCCACCGAGATTGCAATGTAAACTCTCTGTTTCCCTTTCGTAACATTTCGGTCTCACCGAAATGAGCGAACCGGTCCCACCGAGTTTAGCTGACCAACTCTATGGTTAGCTTATTACCAAAATTGTTCCCACCGAGTTTGTGTAATCGGTCTCATCGAGATTACGTTATGCCCTAACCCTAACCATATCGGTCCTACCGAGTTGCATGTCGGTCCCACCGAAAATCCTAACGATTACTAGATTTGCTGAATCGGTCTGACCAAGTTTTTCAATTTGGTCCCACCGAGATTGGCAAGTTGTGTGTAACAGTTAGATTTTGTGTGGAGGCTATATATACCCCTCCACCTCCTCTTCATTCATGGAGAGAGCCATCAGAACGAACCTACACTTCTAACTTACATTTTCTGAGAGAGAACCACCTACTCATGTGTTGAGACCAAGATATTCCTTTCCTACCATATGAATCTTGATCTCTAGCCTTGCCCGAGTTGCTTTCCACTCAAATCTTCTTTCCACGAAATCCAAATCCTGTGAGAGAGAGTTGAGTGTTGGGGAGACTATCATTCGAAGGAAAAGACACTACAAAAAAAAGACACATTCGTGACATTTTGGGTCGAACGAAAATGTTTTCTGTCATACAGATGACACTTCTATGACGATAATTGTGACAAAACCTGGTATCATCATAGATGTGGTGGGATCCTACTTCTATGACAAAAAATCATGATAGAAAATGGGCTTTTCGTCCTGGGCGGGCCAGAGACGCAGCTGCATGACATTCTTTGGGCCATCCATGATGGAAAACCGTGGTAGAAGCAAGGGCGAGGAAAATTTTGGGGAGTTCCCGGTTATGGTGGGTGGTCGGGGGCCGAGCGATGCGCGTTTCTCTCGTACACGTATGTGCGTGTGTGCGAGGCGTTGGCTCTAAGTGAACCCAAGCGAGCGTTGGGCTCTAACTGAACCCGAGCGATTGCACTACAGGCTACGCGTTGCTGAACCCAAGCGATCGATTCCTTCGCTACTGTTGCTAACTCAAGCCAATCGATGCTGCATCTCTAGATGAATAGTGAGCGTTTCGGGGCGGGGCGGGTTGAATGAACAGTGAGCGGTGGGAGTGGATGAACAGGACTCGTGGCGTTGCCTCTAGATGAAGAGGACCCCGATCGATCGAGCTGGTTGCGGCTGGATGAATAGGACCCCGTGGAGGGCTGGATGAACAGGACGACCCCGTGGATGGCTGGATGAACAGTAGAAGGTGGAGGGGTGGATGAACAGTAGCCCGTGGAGGGGTGGTTGAACAGGAGCCCATGGAGAGGGGTGGTTGAACAGTAGCCGGTGGAGTAGCGCACGGTGGAGGCTGGATTAACAGGAGCCCGTGGATGAACAGTCGCAGGTGGAGGCTGGAGGAGGTCGACTGGGGATGAACAGTAGCCCGTGGAGGCTGGAGGAGGTCGACGGTGGAGATGAACAGTATCCCGTGGAGTCCCGTTTTGCGGTACACCACACCCCTCCCGATGAACAGGACCCCCGTTTCGACCGTAGCGCTCCAACACAAGTCCGTTTCGTTCGTTTTGCGGTACACCACACCCCTCCCGATCAACAAGACCCCCGTTTCGACCATAGGAGGTCCGTTTCCTCCATTTTGTGGTACGCCAGACCCCTCCCGATGAACAGGATCCCGTTTTGAATGTGGCCGGTCGAACACAAGGCCGTTTCCTCCGTTCTGTGGTACGCCAGGCCTCGTTTCCAACGCCTGTTCTATCCAAGCCCTCCCGATGAACACGACCACGCATTCCGTTTCGACACAGCCGGTTGGCTCCCCATGAACACGACGACGATGTTGTTTCTCTGTTCCGACCCAGCCAAGTACACGAGCCCTGGCCGTACGTATATATGCGCGAGTAGGCGTGCGACACCCCGCCCGTATGTACACATACATGGACGTATTTCCTTTCTTGCGCACTGGCCGCTATATGTATGTGTACATGCTACGTGCGTGCCTCTACTATGACACTTGCATGCCTCTACTATGACACATGCGTTCCTCTACATCCACCAGTATGTACGTACACGTTCGCGACCAGAATGACAACGCTACGTACGCTTTGACCATGTGGGTCCTGACTGTCAGGCACTTCCTTGCGTGCGAAGATGTAGCCGGTAGGTCCCAGCAGTCAGGGGGCGAATCGTTTTGTTTTTTCGGATGCACTTACTTGCGTGCGAAGATGTAGCTGGTGGGTCCCAGCAGCCAGGGGGGCGAATCGTTTTTTTTTGCTCGGACGCACTTCTTTGCGGCCGAAGATGTAGCTGGTGGGTCCTAGCTGTTAGGGGGAAACGTTTTTTCGCGAAATACGGTGGCCCGTCCGGTGGATCCCTGCTGTCAGGTGGATGAATAATTAGTTTCCGCGTAATAAGGAGGCACTTCCTTGCTATGGCCGTGGACCCAGCTGTCAGCCTCTCCACGTACAGTCCATGTCCGATGGAAGTCGTTCCTTGACCACGATGACCACGCCGCGCCGAGAGCACCAGGGCGGTGGACGACGGCGAGACCTAGGAAGGGGACGACGCGGAGCCGGGAAAGATGCGACACTGGAAGCCCGCGCGGAGAGGAGTACGAGGGTTCACCGGTTTGGCTGCAGTGTGAGGCTGTCATCGCCGCAGAATAATAGGGGGTGTGGGTGAGTAGAGGGATGTCCTGGCCAGCGGTGGGAGTAGTAGGGGGCGCTAAGTCCTGCGCGGCAGCACAGCCGGCCACGGGATGTAGGAGCAGGCGGTCCCACCGGCGCTGCTTTGGCGGCTGGAGCAAGAAGATCAGAGATTGAAGAAACACGACGGCCGTTGGATTGACATCCAACGGTTATGTCTAATAGAATCGTTTATTGACGTATATAATAACTAAAAAATCTTGCATACGCGTCAACTAAACAGGCCCACAAGTCAGACCACTCCTTTTTTTTAATAATTTATATATAGCTCATGGCAACTTCTTATGCAATTTATTGCAGTCGTTTTTTTGGTTGGCTAGGGCCAATTTCGCATATTTCTGTGGGTTCCAAACTATTTTTAATACCGAAATGTCGAGCCAGATTTAAAGTACTTTGAAGATATATTTAAATTAGGTTAGTGCCCAGTGAAATAGGTATCTGAAAATGTGAAAAAAATATAAAGTAATTGCCAATTTGTCATCTATTTTTATATTTACAACCCATTTCATATTACTTTCAAGATTTGCAGGCGTCTTGAAAGAGTTGCAGCTCATCAGGGCATAGAAAAATAAGTAGGCCTGGATTGGGTATTCTTCAGAAAAAATAAACTGGGCTCATTTTTACAAAGAAAAAATAGCTGGGCTGGTCACATGGTGAACATAAAATATAAGCCTGGGCTAGACGGGCCACAGCCCAGTTCAAACCCTGCTCCGTCTCAACAATAACCAAAAAAATACTGCTCGAGCAGCTACGTCCCAGGAGTCAGCCGATCTTGTGTTGTTCTCTTGTCTATTGACTATATACGCTCACAATGTCGTGGGTCCCAGATGTCAGGAAAACACTAGGAGGAAGCATTTTATTTTTCCAAACGATGACGTGGTGGGCCCCTACTGTCATCCTATCCACGTACTTCTGCCGATTCCTGTTTTTTGTTGACCATGTTGACAATGCGAGAGGGCGGTGCCGCGGCGAGCGCACCAAACCGCACGGAGGACGTCGGTGTTAACGATTTAGGAGACAGTGGGGCGGCGATGCGTGCGCTGAGGCGCAGCCAGCCGTGGGAGGCGGAAGCAGGCGGCCCCACCGGCGCTGGTTTAGTTTTGGCGGCTGGAGGAAGATAGGACTGAAGAAACACAACAGACTGTAAAAGCAGCAGGAGTACTTAACAACCTTAACTGAAACCAGCAGGGGCACTTAACAACCAAAGCTGAAAGGAGTATGGGTACTTATACATGTTCAACCGTACAAAGTACGCATCGAACAGTGCTATTTTGCCTACAGTTAACCAAGTGTGAGGCCGCCAAGCCCCAGGACCGCCACCCCGCGCATCCACAGCCTTCTGAAAGCGGCTTCATCTTGCAATGTGGTCAATAAATAGGATATTCGCTTTAGAGCCATGGAAAAGCATGAACATAATCTCCTGTCCTATTCTCCAAGATGGACGGGCCTTCATTATTTGAGACCACCCATGAATAAGTATCTTTTCACCTCCAAGGGGAATTGAGTAGGTCGACATAAACATCATGTTGTGACCAAGCGCAAGTCTGACCCGACCATGGTCAGGCATCTGTATAGGTACAATAGAACTGGGCAGTTCCTGTTTCAAGAAGATCACACCTGTAAAAATGTGTATAAGCTATAGTTTATGAACAACATATATAACAGAAAACAGCTCATACCATAAGTTTCTCGACACAGTTGGACCTGTTCAACGAGTGCAGCAGTGGCACACATACCCCACGTGGCCTTCCACCATTGAAACGCCCCACAAGGACCTCAAGACGATCAATAAAGTGTAGGAACTTGTGGATGTCGAGGCAACAAGCAAGAACCAGATACAAAACTAACATGGATGAACAATTGGAACAACGTCGGGGTGGAAGATCGCAGTGAAGATGAGACCAAGTTCTGCTATTTCCATCAACATTCGTGCACCAACTTTCAGTCCGTAACACTTGAGAAAGTTTATCCAAGTTCGGCCATAAAAAAGCAGCAATCTTCTTGGTTCATGAACCCAACTTTGAACTTATATCCATGGCTTGTCTTCACTGTGACCATTAAACTAGTGTATTCAGTTATGGCAAGGCCGAGCATCTTGAGTACATGTGTTCTGGCAGAGCAAATAATACACTGCAGGAAAACTAATATGAGAACACAGCATGTTAAAAAAAACCACCCTCCCGGATAGAAAAGAGGATTCTAGGAACATATTGTGCGCGTTTCAAAATGCTGTGTTAGGATGAGAAGGAACAAGTGTGGCGTCTCGCTGAGGGCGTAGAAACCTGTAGGGTCCTCGCACTTTGGCAGTGCAAATGAAACACACTAGATTCAGTAGGAAGAAAAATGCATCAACGGCGGCGGCTGCCATCCTAGGATTACCTGCGACCAAGGGACTTGGATTTATCGGGGATGGATGAAGAATTCATACCTGGTTCTCCATGAGAAAACCCTATGCAATCGCCGACAGGGGGTTTTCTCTGAACAAGCAGACGAGCGAGAAGGGGATTCAGGCCTAGTGAAATATTGCCGCTTCGTCCGTCCAGCTTACTACTAAAGCCAGAAAGGGGGGGGTTTGTGATTTGATGGCTCATTGGGCATTACTGCGGCGGAACGACCGGGGTGTGTCTACCGTGTAGTTGTGCACTCTAATTTGTGCATATGGCACGTGGACCCCGTTGCCGGTTGCCCCACATATCAGCGAAAGGAAGTAGAAAGAAAGGAGTAACTAGTTACACATAAATATATTTTTTGACAAAGAGATACTCCCTCTGTAAAGAAATATACAAATCTTTTATATCACAACTCTATACATAAGAAAAATCAAGGGGAATATATACAACATATATCTCTACTCTTATAAAAAACAAAGTTGGTGATGATGGTGTGCCTGCCATCCTGCAATATAAGCCGTCCGATTTATATCTGACGGATAGCAAGGAAAAATGGAAATTTTGCAAAAAGATATCCACACCGACTCAACATTTGCAAATAAGGCCTTCCCTCATTCATCCTTTTCTCCCACAAGATTAACTACTCATACAAATGCATCTTGATGTTCCGTGCAACGCATGGGCATCTTGATAGTAATTATAAAAAACAGAGTTGTTTTTAACACAGTATAGATGAGTTGGTGATGATGGTGTGCCTACCATCCTGCAATATAGGCTGTCCGATTTATGTCTGACGGATAGGAAGGATACTATGGCAATTTTGCAAAAAGTACCCACACACCTCTCCACATATGCAAATAAGGCCTTTGAGGGAGTCCTGGATAAGGGGGTATCCGGACAGCCGGACCGTATACTTTGGCCAGACTGTTGGACTATGAAGATACAAGATGGAAGACTTCGTCCCGTGTCCGGATGGGACTCTCCTTGGCGTGGAAGGCAAGCTTGGCGATCCGGATGTAGATCTCCTCCTCTGTGAACCGACTCTGTTTAGCCTCTCTGATCTCGTGGTAGATCAACTCTTGTAATACTCATATAATCAAGATCAATCAAGCAGGAAGTAGGGTATTACCTCCAACGAGAGGGCCCGAACCTGGGTAAACATCGTGTCCCCGTCCTCCTGTTACCATTAGCCTTAGACGCACAGTCCAGGACCCCTACCCGAGATCCGCCGGTTTTGACACCGACATTGGTGCTTTCATTGAGAGTTCCTCTGTGTCATCGCGATAAGGCTTGATGGCTCGTCTCGTTGTCAAAGGAAACATCACCTCTGGGGGAGCCCTGGCTTTAGGCCAAACTCTCCGACTGTGTGGCTTTGTTATGACCGCCCGATCGGCTATTGCACCGACAATGACTTTTCAGGTCATTAAAAATAGCCTCCATGTTGATTTGGAATTCCCCGAACAGATGGATCCAATGGAGCTATTCTCCCTCAATGAGCTCTTTGATCACATCGCCGCCCTGGGTGTCGCTACGGACTATGACCGGATCGGGCTTAACCCTGATCAAAGGGAGATTCACTCTCCACTAGTCACCCATGAGATAGCGGTAGTGGAAGAGCATCATCCTAGTTCTCCCTCCACTTTGAGGACGAGCTATGTCCGGATTACCGAGCTCTCCGAGCCGGACACCCGCTCTTGGGAGGACATGACCCCGGTACCGAACTCAGGATCAGGGGGCGGGCCGAAGAAATCAGGCAATGCCCTAGAACCCGAGCCGTTAAGCTCAGAAGCTTCTTTGCCCCTGGGTCCCAGATCGGGTCGGGATTCAGATTCAAATCCGCTCACCCACCCAGATTAATCCAATCTTTCCCATATCAGACAAGATGCCCAAGAAACAGTACGTCACTACTGGGCCAGATTCCTCCTTGTGATAAACAGGGTCAAGGACTATCGCGAGGTAGACGCAATCTCCCTGTTTTACAAAAATTGCACGGACAAAGGGATTATCAACGCTATAAGTCGCCATGACATAGTACACTTCACTGACTTAGTGGCCATAGTGCAAAAGTACTGCGCGATGGAAAGCGCCTGGAAAACCCAAACAAGTTTCTGGGACAGTCCGGCTCTAGCCAAATCCCATGTCCGAACTAAAAGGGTAAACTCTCGTAAGTCACCCGATTCAAGTACCAAAAAAATAAAGCCCACCGCAAGGCGCGGAAACGTATTGGAAGAATGGCTTAACGGGCCATGCAAGATTCATAGTACACCGGATACTACACCAACGCATAGCCTTAGAGCATGTTGGATACTCCGGCAGGTAGCAAAAAGCGGCGATGATCTCCTCATAAAACATCCCACCGGAGACAACAATACGGTATTTACAGTCTTCAAGACTTTCGCCTCAAATAATAGGCGCAAGCGAGCTCAGCGTAGCCTCGCAGAAGTTTGCCACGTGGCAACAATAAACCCATGGAACAACATGACTATAACCTACAATGCCAGTGACGAACCCCAATTCCAGACAGTCCGAGCACCAGTCGCTTTGGTCCTTAGCCCAATCGTGGATAGCTTCAGGCTTACTAAAGTGCTCATGGACGGCAGAAGCGGACTAAACCTCATCTACGAGGAAACCCTTAACAAAATGGAAATTGACAAGTGCCGCATTGAATGAAGCAGCACGACCTTCAGGGGAATCATCCCTAGTCGAGAGGCACAATGCGCGGGAAAAATCACACTGGATGTGGTATTCGGCATGCCAGAGAATTACAAGTCCGAAGAAATTACATTCCAAGTAGCCCCGTTTAGCATCGGATACCACGCCCTCTTGGGGCGGGACGCATTCACGAGTTTTCAGGCTATACCCCATTACGGGTACATGAAGCTCAAAATGCCTGGGCCCAACGGAATCATCACTCTAGCTAGTGATCCGGATGTCGCACTCCGCGCCGAAAACAAAACTGCCGCCCTCGCCTTGGAGGCATTAACAGAAGCCCTCGCGGCCGAAGAACTGACAACACTGCGAGCAACAGTGGACAGAGATGACGTGTTACTCGACAAGCGACCTAAATCCACCTCCGTCAAGCCAGCGGACGAGATAGTCAAATTCCAGGTCCACCCAACGGACCCTTCAAAGACAGCTTCCATAGGGACACAGCTGAACCCCACAATAGACACCGCACTGCGAGACTTCCTGCGTGAAAATTGGGATATTATTGCCTGGCATCCTTCAGACATGCCGGGCATCCCACGCAGGCTGGCCGAACACAGCCTCAATATACTGAAAGGATACAAGCCGGTCAAGCAGACTCTTAGGCGCTTCTCAGAGCCTAAGCGGCAAGCCATGGGAGAAGAGCTAGCCAAGCTACTCGAGGCCAAATTCATCAGAGACATCAAACATCCGGATTGGCTAGGAAACTTGGTAATGGTACCAAAAAAGGACAAATCCTGGTGCTTGCGTGTCGATTTCAAAGACCTCAATAAAGCTTGCCCTAAGGATCCCTTCCCCCTCCCCCGCATTGATCAGATAATCGATGCCACTACAGGACACGACTCATTGTGATTCCTCGACGCATACTCCGGATACCATCAAATAATGATGGAGGAGTCCGACCAGGCTGCAACAGCCTTTATCACTCCGTACGGCCCCTTCTGTTTCAACACCATGCCCTTCGGGCTCAAAAACGTCAGTGCAACTTATCAACGCATGATTCAGACATGCCCAGAAAAACAAATCGGCAAGACAGTAGAGGCCTACGTAGATGACGTGGTCATCAAAACAAGACACGTCGAAACTTTAATAGATGACTTGAGGCTTACGTTCGATAATCTCCGAACATACGACATCAAGCTCAACCCGAAGAAGTGTGTCTTTGGAGTACCCTTCGGAAAATTGCTCGGCTTCATCGTTTCCAATAGAGAAATTAAAGCCAATCCGACAAAAATCCGAGCTCTATCACAGTTGGCTATCCCAACAGACCTCAAGCAAATCTAGAAATTAAGTGGATGTGTGGCTGCCTTAAGCCGCTTTATCTCTCGCTTAGGAGAAAAGGCACTACCGCTGAATCGCCTTCTTCGACGCACCGAACACTTCGAGTGGACGGATGCAGCCACGGCCGGACTGGAAGAAATAAAGGCATTCTTGGCCACAAACCCAGTCATGACCGCGCCAAACATTGGCGAACCCATGCTATTATACATAGCCGCAACAAACCAAGTTGTGAGCGCAGTGCTCTTCGTCGAACGAGAGGCAGACGAACAAAAGTTCCAACTCCAAAAGCCGGTATATTACGTGTCCACTGTCCTCACTCCATGTAAATCTCGGTACCCGCACTATCAAAAGATAGCGTATGCGGTCTTCATGGCATCCCGGAAACTACGACACTACTTCAAAGAGTGTTCGATCACGGTGGCCTCCGAAGTTCCACTCAATGACATAATCAATGACTGTGACGCAATAGGCCGAATCGCTAAATGGGCTATTGAGCTCCTTCCATTTGATATAACATACAAACCACGGCAGGCCATTAAGTCACAAGTACTGGCTGACTTTGTCGCCGAATGGACAGATGCCGAACTCCCTAAAGAGTATGGTGCGTACTCAAATTGGATCATGCATTTCGACGGCTCCAAAATGCTGGCCGACTTGGGAGCGGGTGTTGTCCTGACATCCCCCACCGGAGACACGGTGCAGTATGTCCTCCAAATATTATATACAGACTCCAACAATGTAGCCGAATACGAGGCTCTGTTGCATGGTCTTCGGATGGCGGTCTCCATGGGCATTCAAGGCCTTGAAGTGCGCGGGGACTCGAACCTCGCAATATCTCAGGTAAATGGAGACTTTGACACAAAGGATCCAAAAATGGCGGCTTATCGCAATGCCGTCCTCAAAATGTCAGCGCTGTTCGAGGGGCTCGAATTCCACCATGTGGTCAGAGAAAATGACCAAGCTGCCGATATCCTCGCCCGCATAGGCGCTAGACGCGACCCCATCCCACCTAATATCTTCTTAGAAAGGTTGTTCAAACCGTCTGTGGCATGGGAAGGGGAGTCCAACACCATTAGTCCGACCCCAGACACACACCCAGATTCTGAACCTTCTGACGTAATCGGAGGCTCCGCCACCGAAATAACATCTTCGGCCCATGAAATAATGGCTGTCATCGCCCCATGGACCGAGCCCTTCTTGGCCTACCTCAATAGGAAGGAGCTCCCCGAGGACCAAAATGAGGCACGCTGTATCGTGCGACGCTCTAAAGCCTAGAAAGTCCATGAAGGAGAACTCTACAAGAAGAGCGCCACCGGAGTGCTCCAGCGTTGCGTCTCTGAAGTGGAAGGGCTGCAGCTCTTAGCCAAAATTCATTCCGGACTAGTCAGGCACCACGCGGCAGCCCGAGCTCTTGTGAGCAAGGCCTTTCAGACAGGATTCTACTGGCCGACAGCCCGGGCGGACGCACATGACCTTGTCCAACATTGCGTTGGTTGTCAACTATTTGCCAATCAGAGCCATATGCCCCCTACCGCTCTACAAACGATCCCCATAACTTGGCCCTTCGCGGTCTGGGGGCTGGATATGGTGGGACCTCTTAAAGAGGGAAACCATAAGAAAAAATACTTATTGGTCATGGTGGACAAGTTCACCAAATGGATAGAAGCCAAACCAGTTAAAACGGCCGAATTTGGACCAGGGATAGACTTCATATCGGTGGTTGTACACCGTTACGGTGTCCCCCACAGTATCATCACTGACAATGGCGCGAATTTTACAGCCGACGAGGTGAAGGCCTGGTGTAGAAAAATGGGCATTAAGCTCGACTACGCCTCTGTCTATCACCCCCAAACAAACGGTTAGGTCGAACATGCAAATGGTCTTATTATGAGCGGCATCAAACCCAGACTAGTGCGATCCTTGAAGGAATCAAACACGCATTGGGTCGAGGAACTCGACTCCATACTCTGGGGGCTGCGGACCACGCCGAATCGCACCACCAGATACACACCATTTTTTATGGTGTACGGCGCAGAAGCAGTACTGCCCTGCGATATAGTTCATGACTCACCTTGCGTGCGCATGTATGAAGAGAAGGAAGCCAAGCTAGACCGACAGGACAACTTAGATGCTTTGGAGGAGGAGCGCGATGTCCCGAAAGCCCGTTCTGCATTCTATCAGCAACAGGCTCGAAGGTACCAAAGCAGAGAAGTACGGGCCAAAATTTATAACATTGGCGAACTCATTCTACGCCTACCTGAGAATAAGAAGGACAAGCTCAAACCCAAGTGTGAGGGTCCCTTCATCATTGATAAAGTTCTCACCGGAGGAGCGTACCGTCTGCGCAACGCCTCTGATAACAGACTCGAGCCGAACCCATGGAACACGACAAGACTCCAGAGATTCTACGCCTAGCACCGAACCCAGTGTTCGTCTCCTAATCCCCGCCTCTTCGATTATATTCTTTTTCCTCCTTTCTCGCCCCTTTTTCCTTTTTTTACAGCCTTATAACTGTCCGGATGTCCTAGGCACTCCGACCGCATTATGCGTGCTCACTATACCTGGGGGCTTCCTATTCGGAAGCTAAATATAACCACTTTAATGGCTTCTTGCCAGCCACATATGCATTTTTGTTTTCATATGTGCCTTTTCTTCACCATTATATGCATCGATATGACTTAAGTTTTGGCCATGCTGGGTTGCCTGGCTCTTGTATTTATGCCCTACGTTCCTGTTAATTCGGCTAGGGCATAAGGGGAGCACCTCTGCGATTGTTACTGCCGGTTGAGCCAGATGTGTACCTCAGACTGGGTGAAGCCGAAAGCTAGCATTCTTAAGGGAATATTCGATCGGTGAACAAAAGATGTTCTCATTCCTAACAACAAAAATACCCAGATGCTTTGTTTCCTGCGCTTTTGTTCGCAGTTTGGACATGCACATCGATGCATGCATACCCAGAGAAAGGAACACCTAACGGAACTATTCTCTCTCGAAGATGTTTCTTACTATCCATGTAATATAACATAACTAGTTGGGTACTTGTCTGTTCAAGCACTTATGACCCCTACGCCTGGTTTCCACGCATACCCCGGTTTTTCATTACTGTGTGGGTATTCGGGTACACCCCGGACTGTCGGATCCGGGGGCTGAAGCGAAAAGGTCCGCCATGACAAATTATTTTCAATCCGGCTAGGGAGTACATGAGCCCATTCAAAATTACATAATCATATAGACTGGCTGTACTCCTCCTCTATCCCATCCAACTGGCTATCTTCCATAATCGGAAGCGCCGCCGTGCTTCTTTGAGCATCTCTACAAGTTCTCCCATGCCTCCTGGCTGGGAAGCGGACGACCACAAAGCCTGGGCAATACCTTGCATCACCTGCCGAGCTCGTTCGTGCAGTTGTGAAAGCTCTTGCAGCATATCGCCTGCAGACCCGGGCATCTCCTCTTCAGGGCGTCCCGTCAACATCCATGCAGACATAATTCTATCATTACACCTCCTCGCCAAGCTATACTACAGTTCGTTCAAGCACTTACTATAAATGCCGCGTCGAAGCCTCCGGTTCTCCTTCATGGAATCCGCGAGCTGAGCCCAAACATCTTTCAATTCGACGCTCAGTTGGAGATTAGCATCTTGCAGCTTATTCTTCTCCTGGATAGACTGCGTCAGCACGCGTTTGCCCGCCTTCAGCTGACTTTGCAGATGCAGCTCATTGCCTGCCGAATCTTTCGTCAGATTTATAAAACATGCCGAACACACAAACTGGTAGAAGGAAATTCTTACAAGAAGAAGCCTTTTCGGATCCCCCTTGTTCGGCTACATTAGCCTTCATTTGGGCCTTACACTCCTCCAGCTCTTGAGACAACTGGGCATTCTTCTCTACAAGAACCTATGCATTTACATGATCCTTAAATCAGTTGTGCCAAGTGTTTCTAGTCTCAGGGGCTACTACTACACATACTTATTAATTCTCTTACCCGTATATCCTTCACATACTGGTCCATTGCTCTGGCAAGTCCATCTTGAGCAGCACGGATATAGGCGTGTCCAGAATTGAAGGCATTGAACGCCTCTTCAGAAAAAATACCACCACGGAGTATGGCTCGTCGGTGCCGATGATTCATGGCGCTCTCTACTTCTGAATTTGTGGCGGAAAGCATATCCGTATCCTCCGCAGGTGGACAGTTAGGCACTCTCCCCATGTCAGCCTCTGCCCGTTAACCCGGTCCGGGAATCCGGCTGCTGGAGGCATGGCCGGTAGGGTCCCCGGACATAGTCCAGTGTTTCCTATCGGGACATAATTCAAATCGTCACGCCTCGACAAAAAGATCAAATGAACCACGGGGCATGTTTAATGCATACCTCTGCGTCTGCGT
This sequence comes from Triticum aestivum, assembly GCF_018294505.1. Lineage (NCBI taxonomy): Eukaryota > Viridiplantae > Streptophyta > Magnoliopsida > Poales > Poaceae > Triticum > Triticum aestivum. The sequence continues at coordinate 578,574,980 of NC_057810.1, read as the reverse complement.
ATCGCTCCTAACCGCCTTCCTTTTAAGACTACCTTGTATAGGCGCCTCTCGCTGAGAGGCCCCCACGAGATCCGCATGACGTCCTGACCATCGTCTCTGTAAAAAGTGCGGCATGTGGTCATAAGGTACGGCAAAACGAAGGAATCCTTTCGAAAGGTTGAAACCCCGACATTACTTACATGCGACACGGGAAGTAGTCCGGGATAATCCGCGATGATGGCCACTAAAGAGCCGCCACTGCTTGCCTGATAGAAGGTCCCGTCGATGAATTCCACGGATATGTCCGGATCTTCTTCGAGTCCGGGGTCGAGAGCCCGACCGGGATCCTCTGGCTGCGGAGAAGGGCTGTTGAACTCTTTTACGACCTTCCTCAGTTCCTGTTTTTGAAATAGCAAGGTAAATAATTGTGGTCAGTAAATGTCAGGACCCCGACTCGATGTCACATTGATCTAGCCGGTAACATCTCATATCACTTTGCGGCCTCACGCACGGTATCCCCACGGGTGTCGCCTTACCTTTGCCCGGGACCGTTTGCGCCTTTTGGCTCACGTATATGATAGTGTCGCTAGCATCCATATGATAAGGAGCCCGGGCTGACATGACTAGTCGTAAACCCAAAGTGGCACAGACTTACAGGGACAGGCATCCATGACCCAGCTTCGAACGTGTCGGTCATCAGCAAGTGGGTCCGGGCTGTAGCACTGGGCTAGCAGGACTCCGGTAAACCGGGCTGTAGCGGGCTAACAGGACTCCGGAACTCAATGCGTGATATTTCCCCGAAGGGACAGACACAGGAACGAAGAAGGACACATGCCGGCCAGCCTAAGTGTTCCAGAGCAGTAGCAAGCTACCATGGCTCAGCGGTAACACTAGGAGACATTTCCCGGTAAGAGAGGCTACTAAAGATAAACAACTAGATAGTCAGATCCCACACATACCAAGCATTTCAATCATACACACAATATGCTCGATATGTGCAAATACAACGAAGCATCACAACATGACTCTATGACACAAGTACTTTATTTAAGGCTCAGAGAGCCATACATAACATACACAAAGGTACGGATCTCACGACCCGGCATGCAAGTCATACAGTCATACAAACCAGCAGCGGAAGTAACTTGTCTGAGTACAGACAACTAGTAAAATAAAAGAGGCTTGGAAAGCCTAGCTATACTACATGGTCCTTCACAAGCTCAGGGTCGCCACCTGGGCCTTTAGCCTACTCGTTGATGTCAATGTCTACATAGAACCCATCAGAAGGGGTTGCAGCGTCTTCTGTAAAAATGTAAATTATAGCAACATGAGTACAAAGGTACTCAGCAAGACTTACACCAGATCCTACATACATGCATATTATCAAGAAGGGTTGGTGGAGTTATTGCAGCAAGCCAGCTTTGACTCTTGGCTAGACTATCCTATGATACTTCAACCTGAAATGGTTTTGCGCACACGAGTCCACTACTCACCACTTCAATACACTACCGAGGATTCACCTCCGTCTCCCTACGGAAGAGCCATCCTCGGCACTCACACTTATCTTGAGGCTTTTAGTAGTTTCCATTTACTTGTCTATGAACTGTATAGGCAACCAAGTAGTCCTTTACCGCGGACGCGGCTATTCGAATAGATCATGTTAACCCTGCAGGGGTGTACTTCTTCATACACGCTCTCACCACTTACCGTCGTTTACACGACATGTACTCGGCAACCTTCAAGCGGAAGCCCAACGTGGGTGTCGGCCACGACCTACCTAATCACCTAAGCCTCCAGTCCAGGTTTATCGCCTATTTAGGTTCCATCCGCAGGGAGTCCGGCCGAGGTTTCCCATACGGCCCCGAACGATGTGAACAAGGTTCCCGAGATACCTAACGGGTATTCGGTACACCCGGCCACGTACCTACCGCATCACAGCCCACCCCTATGGTCAGCGCTGTCCACGGCCTCCAGTAGGCTACAAACACCAGAAACTACTTGCAACTCCTGGACGGAGAACTAGGGTGAATAAGAAGCCGAGAGGGTCCATTGGTTTCGGGCCCAATGCATGGTAGTAGCTGATTCTTAAATCACACATACAGATCTCAGTGCTTAAGGTCGGCTTCAATGAAACAACCCACCATGTACTCCTACATGGCCTCTCATCGATACCTTTACCAAATCGTGTTCACCACACCACTCTCATTACCGACATAATCATTTCACTCTAGCCCATCACCCAGATGAACCAGACCTGACACGACTCTAAGCATAGCAGGCATAGCAAGGTAGGAACAACACATACATATGGCTCAATCAACTCCTACACATGCTAGTGGGTTTCATCTAGTTACTGTGGCAACGACAGGTCATGCAGAGGAAATGGGTTCAACTACCGTAGCACACAGCAGTTTGAAACGCGTTGTCCTAATGCAGTAAAAGAGAGCAGGAGCGAGAACATGGGATTGTATCGATATGATCAAATGGTTGGTTGCTTGCCTGATGGTTCGATGCACTGATACGGTTCTTCGTTAGGGTAATCACGGTACTCCTCGGGGGCAGAACCTGTCGCAAAGGACACCGATATACAACCATCACCAAACAATGTGCAACAATATGATGCATGCATGAAACATGGCAATATGAGTGTGTTGGGCTAATGCAACTAAAACCAGAAGGGTTTGAACAAATTTGAATCAAAGATTCAAATTTCAAACTCAAACATGGCCTTTTAAAGTGCTTTTCCTTGTTCTGCTTAAAACATCAATTTAACTTGTTTGATCATGCATGAAAATAGTACAGATGGATAGATTGGATTTTTCTGATCATTTTTCATATATAATTTGTCTAATTTGGAGTTACAGAATAAAAGTTATGAATTTTTGAAGTTTAAATAATATTCTGGAATTTCCTGATTTAAATTAAATCCAGAAATATATATATTGCGCCAGCATGACGTCAGCATGACGTCAGTGGTCAACTGCGGCTGGCTGGGGTCAAACCTAACGTGTGGGGTCCACACGTCAGTGACAGGGGGGTTTAACAGGGTTAATTTAATCCTAATTAGGAATTAGTGGCGCTGGGGCCCACTAGTCAGTGTCAGGGGGGGTTGACTAACAGTGATTAGCACTAATCTGACCACCTGGCCGACGGGGCCCACGCGTCAGTGACCCTGGGGGGGTCAAATCCCCAGGTCGAACAGGTCAAACCCACCGGCGACATGACGCCGGCGAGGCCCGAGGCGGCGGCGCGAAGCGGAAACGTGCTACAGGGCACGGGCGAGGCCGTGCTTGGGCTCGTTGGAGAGCCCTTGCTCTCGCGCGTCGAACGGTGGTGGTGGCCGTGCCTGTGGCCGGTACCAATGACGGCGAGCTCGTGAGCGGCGGCCGGAGTTCGGGTGCGGTCGGGATCGGCGTTGCTGCTCGCAGGCGAGGGAGCTGAGGCGCTGGAGGGGCTCTACGGGTCCTTACGGGCTTGCTGGACTCGCCGGGGTGACCAAATGGTCACCGGAGCTGCGTCGACGGCGAGCTCGGCGACAGCGGAGGTTCGGCCGTGGTGGGAAACGGGGTTACGGTGCGGGAACGAGGGGGAAAAGAGGGGGAAACGGGGGGACGCGCTGGAGACGGCGAATCGACGGCGATGGTGGTCGGAGCCCGAGGAGGAAGACGATGGCGTGGAGGCGATGCAGAGCTTCCCGAGGGGCTTGGCTTGGTGGGGAGGAAGAGGGGGTCGCGGCGGAGCTCCTGAGCTCAGCGGAGGGGCGAGGGGTGGCCGGTGGCGGCTGCTATGGCGAACGGCGGCGATGGTGGTGTTCGGCCGTGAGAGAGAGAGCGAGGGGGAGGAGGGGAAGAACCGAGGGAGAGTGAGAGAGAGCAGGGGGAGGGCGTGGCGTCGTTCCAGGCCATCCAGACGAGGAGGGGAGGGGCAGGCAGGCAGGCGAGCAGGTGGCGTGGCGCGGTGGCGCGCGCGCGCGCCGGGCACACTCCCCTCCCTCTGTCGAGGACGAAGACGACAGAGGAGGAGGTGTGTAACGCCCTCGATGCGGCTATAGCTCCCACGTGTCGAGGCACGACTTAGAGGCATAACTGCATTGAAAGCAATGTCGCAAGTCAGGCAATCATTACAACATCCCATGTAATATATAATAAAAGGGGGAGATAACATAGTTGGCTTACACTCGCCACGTCACATCAGAGTACATAAATAACATCCATCATACAAATCACTCATGGCCCGACTACGGCGCCAAAATAGAAAAGACCCCCAACATGCGACAAGGTCCTGAATCGATAACCCCAACTAGGCACCACTACTGATCATCCGGAAAAGATACGTAGTAACGCTGAGAGTCCTCGTCGAACTCCCACTTGAGCTCATACTCGTCACCTGGAGCGGAATCACCTGGACCTGCATCTGGAGTTGTAGTATCTGTGAGCCACAGGGACTCAGCAATCTCACACCCACGCGATCAAAACTATTTAAGCTCATGGGAATGGATAAGGCAAATATATGTGGAGCTGCAGCAAGCGACTAGCATATGTGGTGGCTAACTTATACGCAAAAGAGAGCGAGAAGAGAAGGCGAAGCACGAGCGAGAAGCTAAAGGAACATCCTGCGCAAGCATAACTCCAACACCGTGTCCACTTCCCGGACTCCGCCGAGAAGGGGCCATCACGGTAACACACACGGTTGATTCATTTTAATTAAGTTTAGTTCAAGTCATCTACAACCGGACGTTAACAAATTCCCATCCGCCCATAACCGCGGGCACGGCTTTCGAAAGATCAATCCCTGCAGGGGGGTCCCAACTTAGCCCATAACAAGCTCTCACGGTCAACGAAGGAATAGACCTCCACCCAAGACACACCGATCAGACTCGGTATCTCGGTACAACAAGATGATTCGACAGGTTAAAACGAGTCCAGCAACACCGCCCGAATGTGCCGACAAATCCCGATAGGAGCTGCACATATCTCTTTCTCAGGGCACGCTCGGATAGGTCAAGCTACGAGTAAAACCAAACCTCAAGTTTCCCCGAGGTGGCCCCGCAGGCTGCCTGGTTCGGACCAACACTCAGAGGAGCACTGGCCCGGGGGGGTTAAAATAAGATGACCCTCGGGCTCCGGAAACCCAAGGGAAAAAGAGGCTAGGTGGCAAATGGTAAAACCAATGTTGGGCATTGCTGGACAAGCTTTAATCAAGGCGAACTATCAAGGGGTTCCCATTATAGCCCAACCGCGTAAGGGACGCACAATCCGGGAACATAACACCGATATGACGGAAACTAGGGCGGCAAGAGTGGAACAAAACACTAGGCGAGAGGCCGTGCCTTCCACCCTTTACCAAGTATATAGATGCATTAAGATAACATAGCAATATAATGATATCCCAACAAGTAAATAAATGTTCCAACAAGGAACGGCTCCAACCTTCACCTGCAGCTAACAACGCTATAAGAAGGGCTGAGCAAAGCGGTAACATAGCCAATCAACGGTTTGCTAGGACAATGGTGGGTTAGAGGTTCAATCATGCAATTGGGAGGCTGACAAGCAAATGGTAGGCATCGAAGCAGTGGCAAGCAAAAGAGCGAGCAAACTAGCATAGCAAAGATAGTAGTGATTTCGAGGGTATGATCATCTTGCCTGCACAGTTGTCAGAGTTGACTGGATCCTCACAAGCAAACTCAACGGGCTCCTCGGTAGCAAACTCGTCTCCCGGCTCTACCCAAAGACAAACAAGCAACAAGGATACAATCAACCACGGGCAAGACCAAGCAATATGATGAAATGACGATATGCTATGCGGGATGCGATGCGGGATGCAAAATGCAAGATATGACAGGAAATGTATGAACCTGGCGTCAACTTGGAAAACCAAGTGTGCCACTGGATAGAGGGGATGAAATCGCTTGAAAACGATATAAAGATCATAGGAATCGGAGCTACGGTTTAGAAATGGCAAGCGTTTTAAGATATGACACCGGTATGCGATTTGCAGCAAGTAGGCATCTAAATGCAACGAAATGAACATGCTACAGCCACCAAACATGAAAACAAAATACATGGCAGTGATGTACACAAGATGGTTGACAAAACACTATCACTGAGCCATAGGCAAATTCATCCATTAAGAGGTTCAAACAAGCATGGCTAAAACGCAAATGCAAAACAGATTTCAGACTTAGTGAAATTAACACTAGTCTGAAATTTCAGATCACGATGCTCTCTTCGGAGCAGCAAAACAACATGATAGAAAACCTGATCATGACAAGTAAGAACATGGCATGTAGCTACTCAACAAGCTTAATAAAACACCCAAAGTGACCTGGGGCCAAAAGGGTTCACAAAATACTCTACCGAGCTCACGAACATAGCTCGAACACAATCAGTTTTCAGACTTAGTGAAAACTGAGACACGCTGAAATATAACTCACGAAGGCATGTAAACGAGCTCGATGCACTCACTACGATGCAAGTCATGGCAAGGAAAGCATATAACCAGCAAGAAGGCACAAAGGGCTAGCTACACATGGCAAGAACAAAGGCATAGCATGCATGGAACACTAACGGTAGCATCGGCAAAATCGCAAACAAGTTGACGATCTGCCCAGATTAACAACGAAGCAAAAGTTGAGCTCAATTAAGTCAACCTAGAGCACTCCACATATGCAAAAAAAGACATGGATGGATAGAGCATAACTTAAATATCAAAACTCCCTTACTGATCATCCTCAAAAGAGGCACGGATCACTAGGAAACAAGCTGGACATATATCATCATGAACTAAAATATCCCAAACTTAGTGAAAATCACTAAGTCCCTGAAATCTGCAATCTCAGGTACCTCTCTTCGCAAGCTTGCAAAAGACAACACACACATCCTAAAAATTCATGGGTGGCACCTCTGGAAATAAGACAAAATGCTTCACAATTGATCCCAAAGGGGCACAGGCATATCATGCACGAATTAAACATGACAAAAATGACAAAAGTGCATGATGAACTAACGGATCTGCAATTTAACTCACAAAGCCTCCTTCTAACAGCATTTTGGGTATCGAGATGACCTCAAATCCAAATGATGCAATGGAATGAAATGATGTACATATCGAGGCGAAGATTTTGATATATCGTACGCCCAAAACGGAGCTACGGTTGCAGAGATACAAGCAGTCAAAGTTAGCACGAAAATTAGGGTTTCGGGGGAGAGAAGTCAACCGAAAACTCAGATCCAAATCGGGATCTCGCGGGTACTGTTCACCGGCGCGTTTCCCGAGGATGACCAGCGCCGGAGCTCGTCGGTGCCGGCCGGAGTGGGGGAAGAGGAGGCCGGGGTGAGGGAGAGGAGGCCGGGCGGCGCCGGAGGAGGAGGCGGCAACCGCGGCCGGCGGCGTTCGGGGCGGCGCCGGCCGGTGGCGGGCGGCGGGGCCCGGCGCGGCGGCGGCCGGTGCGGTGGCGGCGACA